>NW_019101080.1:260987-560901 GCF_001856785.1 Myzus persicae
TTTATTGAAGTTTAAGGATGTACCATTAACGATAAATAAATCAGTACCAAAAATTGACCCTGGACAGTTCTTTACAAGCCTTGCTAACAATATGCGTTCAAGACTTTTCACAACTCAAGCAACGCATGTATCAAAAAATAAAAATGAATTTAAAGATCAATTTGAAAATATTCTTAAAGATTTGAATGTATTAGATCCCAATAACTGGCCAGATAATATTGATATCCAATATGGTGACGATAGCATTAGAAGACTGGCAAATAAGTTTCACTTAAATGAAGTATCCACAATTCGAGGATTTAGAGAATTTAAAGACTTGAAAGATTCCTCAAAAATACCAACATTAAACCCACTTTTAACTGCAATTTCAACTATTGCTGTATCTTCATCTGAATGTGAAAGATCATTTAGTTCCATGAACAACATAATAACGCCTAAAAGAAACGTACTAACTTCTGAACACATAGCATCATTAGTGTTTATTAGTTGTGTTGGACCACCTGTTCAATTGTTTAAACCAGACCACTATGTAAAAAGTTGGATTAAAACGGGTAAAAGAAGTGCAGAAGAAACAAGATGTCCAAAACGAGACGAACATGACATAGATCATTCCTATAAACATTTATGGGCATATTTAAATTTATAAAACAAATAACAATTATTATTATGTATTTTACAATATTTTATTTTTAATTTTTAAATAAAAATGAATATTTGTTTATTGTTGTATGGTGTAAAATGTCATTGTAGTGGGGGGGACATATGCTACCACTTAATAGTAAGACACTAAGACATTTAAATGTTCGGGGACGCACATATCTTTTATACTTTTGCATCCCCCTTCTATTTTTTTTCCAATTCAAGCACTGATTACAATACAATTTTGTATGCTTTGAAATGAGATAGTTGAAAAAGAATTAATTTTTTGTTTATATTTGCAATCATATTTTTTTCATATTAATTCAATTTTCATACTCACAATAATGGATATTCCTCAACAACTTTTGAATTTCTTGAATTATTAGGAGTGTCAGTCATGGCAGTATCTGTATAAAATATAAATGGAATATAAGTATGGGGTTAGTAAAAAATGACGATACAGCATAATTATTTGTCATATAATGAGATTAAATTTTTGAGAATAAAACACCTTGACTTAGTATTTCTACATTTCTCTCAAATGTAATAAAAAAAAAATGAGTAACACAATGATAGGATACTTATTGAAGGTTAATGTTATAGAGAAATCATATTCGAATTTATTGTTTAAATAATATAAAAGATTATTTTACAGATTGTACAATATCTCTAGATTAAAAAAAAATAATAATAAAAGAAATAATATATGATTTAAAATTGTTTACTAAAACTGAGTTCCTACATTCAACCATTTAATTACAAATAAATTAATGAAAGTATGACCTTTGTAAGTTATGTAATCTGGGCGATAAAACAAATATTATATTATATTTTCTACAAAGATACTGCAAACCCAGCACAAGAATTGTAATTTACCAAAATGTAATTTATTTATATTACATACATGTATCAGTACACAATTAAACAACATAAATACTAGACTTTTGAAATATAACACTCAAAATTGTTTAACAAAAGACAATTTCTTATAGGACTTTAATGTGTTAGTAAAGAACAGAGTAAATTTAAAATACTTTTCTTGGGAAAGGCACTAGTAAATTAAACATTTTACCATTGTACATCTCTTTTGAATAATCTTCAGTTATATTGTTTTTTAAGAACTCTATTTTTTTAGTATTTTTATGTTTGTATTCAGCTGTTACTTTTGACAACCCACGATCTTTAGCTGCCATCTAAAACAAGTTGTTCGACATTTAATTCTAAAATGATTAATTTGTAATAATAAATTGACAGATGTTAGCTTTAATACACAATTAATATTTATTTTGTCCCATAATAAATACACTGATAAATATAATGTTAATAAAAATAGGAAAAAGAAGATGCTAAATGTCAAGCTTTTAAAGTCAGACTCAAACAGCAATAGACAAACACTTCTATAATTAAAAAACAGAGAATTATGGATAACACATAAAACTATAAATACCTTAGATTTTTTATTCTTTTTTTTTATTTTTTTTAATGAACTTTTTAATCTACAACAATATAACATTTACTGATTAACTCTAAACTAATATTGAAAAAAAGCTATTCAAACATTTGAAAAATAACAATTAATATTATATTAAATTAGGTATATTTCCTACTCTGCAGTCTTCACTTATTTACAATCATTTGACAATGAAAAGTAATTGTATGACACACACTTCGGTTTATTCTATTATACTTACGAAACATTAACATAGTCTGTGTCTGTGCAAGTAGCAGTCAAATCTAGAATAAATTTCATTATTCATTCACATTTGATAATAAACACTAATTTTGAATATAAATTGTATATAAATACTGACTGTTGTGAGTATTTTGCTGGGTATCGTTAAAATCTTCAACGCCATCATTTGTTTCATTATAATGTCTTTTTACTGTATGGACCAAAGTGTTATCATATCTCATTTTATTTTGAACCTACAATAAACAAAAAATTCTTATGTACTTTATTTATATTCCAATGAAGGTAAAGAAAATAATTATAACCTTATGATTTTTTTTTTTCTTAATTTTTACTCCCAGCTTCTTTAGCCTACTAAAAAAAAACAAATATTTTAGGAAATAAAATGTAATAACCTTATCTTATGTTAGTATGTTATTTTGTCATACAAGGTGCAAAATATATATTAAATAGTAATAATATAAATTTTACTTAAGGGCGGATGTGATATGTTCTTATTAAAGGTATGACAATTAATCACATATACACATACACGTTAGTAACAGACAACATATTTTAGACATAACATGATTAATTGAGTATCTTCAATTTATTTGAAGAATATCTTTGAAGACTATTAACTTAGTTTCAATTTCATAGATACTTACTACATCAATTCTTTATCAACTTCTGAAGAATTCACAAGAGGAATACAAATCTTCAGTTCTTCTAAACATTTAAATTAAGATATTAATCAAATTATATGAATCAAGAACAATAAAAACAAGAAAACGGACCTTTGCTTGAATTGGAATCCTCTGTTTTATCTATATCCAAATACTTGTCCTTGATGTCGTGTTTCTTAAAATAAAGTTTCTTATTTGGTGATATTGTGGTAAAATGAGTTATTGTCTAAAATAATTAATTTTAATTTATTTAGAAACACTTTATTAGTATATTATTACAATTAAATTCTATACAACTACAGTCGATACCATCTAAAACAACACCGGTCATAACTACATAAAGTGTATAACAACGTTAATTTCTAGGCAAAATTCCATTTTTATTTATATTATAGTATAGAGTGTTTCATTAAGAACGCCAAATTTAATTTTTGTTTTTTGTATTGGCTGACCGACCGGCTTCTTTAATCATTGTTAACTATAAACTCTCCGCAATAAATCAAAGTAAAGGTTTTAACGATAACATTTTGTTTTATTAATTTATTTTGATTGTTTTTAACGTTCTGTTTGTAACCATGGGACGACTCAGTGCAAGATATCAAAACTCCTATGAGCCAACGCAGTCGCAGATCACTTTTGAATCAAGAAATGGTTTTTGACAGTGTTTTGACCAGTCCAACGACATCTCCTCATAGACGATACAATTTTTTTTAATAAAGTTATAACAATATTAAATCCAGGGTGCTTAATGAAACACCATATATACAGAAAATCAAATTTGGTTATAACAACGTATTTTTAAGGTTATTATAGATGACATGTATTTTTTTAAAAGGAGTGCATTTTACATACATTGCATGTCAATGTATTATCAGCAGTATAAGTAGATTCGATTCCACTATTAATCGAGAGCTGTAGTAAAAATAAATAAATAAATAAGTTTCATGTGCGATGTGTCTATGTATTTTTTAATTATTGTTAAAAACCTACCTTCAATTTTTTCTTTTTCATTCTTTTTACCATCTTATTGAATCTACAAAATAAAAATGTCAACAACATAATATAGCATAAGTATACAGTTAAATTAAACTATAATTTACATAATACATATTCAACAAAAGTCAAAATCATAACTATTTAAAGTAACAAACAATTTTCAATTGAATACACTACATGTCTACATTATAATTTCATACAACGAAATACAAAATACAATGCTAAAAAAAAGTAAAAACCCATAGTTTTGTATTTAATTTATACACACAACTATTTTTAAATTAATATATATACTCACAATAATGTAAAATCTTTGTCATTTATTGAATTTTCTGAAATAATGTTAGTAGTTATAGCACCTGCAATAAAAAATCAAATTAAGTAAAAATATTTAGAAAAAAAATGTACTTACTTACTATGCCCATAATAATAAATACATTGTATAAATAATCTAATAATTCAAAAGAAAAACGTCCCATTACTTTTCGGTAAAATAAATATAAAATAGTGAGTTTATTTATTGATATAATATTTAAAAACTTAATAAACAAAAAATGGAATAATAATTAATACATTGCATAAATATAAAATATGATGTTATAATATTATCAATAACTATAATTTTAACAATAAAAATGTTTGGGCTTTCTACGATTCCCCATATTCCAATAGATTATTTATACAATATTATTTTATATTCAGATATAAATGTATTTATTATAATGGGTAGTTAATAAAATGGAGAGATAACAGACCTAAGTTGCATGGCTACAACAAGTCAGTACCCAAATATTTTTATAAAATGTCTAAAATTATTAATAACAATTTTTCCAATTAATGCTATGATTAAATGTCAACTAAATTAATTGTTTACTCATTAACCATTTCTATGTTCTAAAATTCTAGTTACATAATATTTCAAATATATAAATGTATGTACCTAACACATTTTTAGTTATTTAACTACAAACTAAAGACACTCTTTTCATGTATTCATTCAAGGAAAGCTAATTCTCAAGTCCTTCTCAAGCAGTACTTTGAAATATTCATTAATATAATGTCAAAATTTGGTAAAACATACATCTGGTACAAATACAATGAAAACATTTGAAAATTTACCTTTGGGTTTTTTTTCTTTCTTGAGTTTTCCGACTTTATGTTTTGAAATGTTTGTTATTGTCACTAAACCTTCTGTTATTGCAGTCATTTTTCTTTATTCTACAAACTATAATCAATTATTTACACATAAATGTTTAATACACTAATAGATTTATGCTAACTTACAACGAGGTCAAAGTAATGTAGTTAACATTCGCAAATCAATTAGTGTTTTTGCCAATAAATAACAAAAAAATTATTGTTGTATATTTAAAAACGTGAATTATATAAAATAGCAATACTCAAATACTGCTTGCAGACATGAAGTTACAGTTTTAAATTCAAAATTTAAAAATAGATAAGCATACTTTGTAAATAATATGCTATCTAATATCTACTTTCTTGAAATATTGATAAAATAAGGGAAGTGATAATGTGATATACCCATAGACTACGATTATAAAGAACTTAGATATAAAATAAATACAAATTTATAAATTATCCTAAATTATGCTATTTAATAGTTTAATACTATATATATTATATGATTGTTCTAATAAAGTAGTTAATAAATATTGTACCAATCGTACCCATTTATTCATAATTCCAACTTAAAACTTTTTAACGCCACAGGGCACAGAATAAATGACATTTTAAAATTATTTTAGTCACAGATATGGGCTAAGATATATATATATATACATATGGTCACAGACTAAATGAAATTTAAATTATTCTGTGATATCACAGCATATCTAAGCACTGTCTGTCTATCTCGTTTGATATTTGCGCATGCGCAAAAGTATGGAACAACAAGTGCAGGGCCACCGAAGTTTATAGATAATAAATAATTATCTAATATCTATAAGCCTTGCAGCGCCACCATTTTTTGGCTTTTACTAAACAACTCTGTGCTTTTACCTCGAAAACTTCCACTATGGCACTATCTCTTTTCTATGACTGGGCCACTGTGCAATTGCACATTGAGCCGGTGTCATATGATGTACCCCAAGCTGGTACAAAATAATCCACATGGTATAGTATTATTATCGTTGACGATTTCTTAGGACCTCTTCTATTAATCTGTTTAGAACTCCTTTATGGTAGACCAACATAGTCCACTTCGCTCAACTCAACCTTAAATGCTTATAAGTTATAACTTAAAACTATTAGAGTCCGTACTTAAATGCAAAATTCATTATTTTTCGGAAAGTTCCCGCCAATGCTTTTCAAGTACAAAATTCCTTTCATACTCGTTTAATCTTTTATCTATCACTCGTACATCAAAGAATTTAAAACTATTTAACTTTTATTTTGCATTTTTATTAGTTTCGGTGTTTTTTGAGCAATAATTACGATTTTCAAGTAATTCTTAGTGCACATTAATACATGATTTATGTACAGATTTTTATATTTAATTTAATTGGGAATTTCAAAAATGTTGTTGCGACCATTCATTATAATATGTTGATCGTACTATTTATGATATTTATAAACTTATCACTTACAACTAATTGATTAGCCGGTGTTACGCATCGTAATCGCATTTAAATCGTTAAGTTCCTATTTTTGTTCATACTCAAGAAATGTTAAAACAATTTTTCGGTCATTTTTAAGGGCATTGTTGCAGTTAAAATTCATTTTTTAGGGCAATATACTCTAGGTATCATCTATGGTTAATGATTTTAAGTACAATATAAATAACAAACAATTAACATTGCCTCAAATAAATTTTAATTTTAAAAACATTTATCACCTGTTTATTAACTTATTATGATTATTAGTAATTAACCAAAATTCAAAAATAAAGTACCAAATTCTGAAAATGTAGGTTGTAATAGTATAGTGCCGATTTCTTTTCAATAATAGTGGGCCGAATGGGTCTCAGTCCGTCCCTGACTATGCGTCTATGCTCCGGGTATAGATAATCATGTATAGTATAATCTATATAATATAGTCGGCGACTGAACTAAATACTATATAAAACATATGTATTTAATGTTAACTTTATACATTAATGTTCAGTGGTATAAGATACCAAGATGAAATAATATGCGACATTTCTCTTCACTCTTGCGTACGTCTGCTGCAACTCTGCAAGCATCTCAGTCAGAGTTAGTTGCAAACATGTGCGTCAAGTTATTGGAACGTAGGATCCGATCCATGGTTGGTACTAGGTAGTGTAGACCTACACAATTTAAGTATCGAACCAACAGTTACCCATCACCCGAACAAGTTTAAATCCTTTACAGCATAATCACTTTAATAGTAAACTTCAACTATTTTAAATACTATTAACTATTTTGGAAAGTGTATGATAATTGATAAGTATGCCTAGGTAACTAATTTTAAAAATTATTTATGCATGACTTATTTGTTCACCTGTCACCATTATATTAGTAAGTACTTTGACTTATGATTTCTAAATTGCTTTCTATATTTCTCATTTAATGATTGAAAGAAAGGTACATTTTCAATATTGGATATTAAAATAAAAAATAGTGAATAAATAGTTTTTTAATCTTAAGCAGTAACAATTTTAAATTTTAATAAATTAAAGTTACATTACAAGGGGTCTTTTCTTAACTCTATATTTTTTTTTCATTCATGTTAGCAAACCAAAAAAACATTTGCTACAAAAACTGAGCCTTATTTACTATTCATAAGATATCTTATTACTTACCAAATTGTGTATACATGTAAATTGTTCAACAGGTAATTTATTGTGATAAAACCTGTAGAATATTATCTTATGAGGGGCCATAAATATGAATTCACAATGTTTTCAAAACTTAAAATTTAGCCTGGTATGGATCACATTACATATTCTAAAAATCAATTGTATGTTAAGTTAGGATGAGTAGATTGCCATTGTGTGTACTTGAAAACTGGAATGCTAATACTTCTGATCTGATGATGCAAGGCTTTAATAAATAATAATAATGGTAAATATTAATCTGACCAATATTGTTCTGTATACACAATGGAAGGAACCTAAAAGGATACTAAAAAACCGTTTTTTTTTTCACCTCATTAATTTTCATGAAGTTGAATATTATTTTTTTTTTTAATGAGGAACCATTTTAAATTTTAGTTTGTGACTAGTCAAAAACTTGTTTTAACCAGGTATCTAAAATCTAGATTATTAAAATATTTGTCTATTCATATTTAAATTCTTAGATTTTAACATAAGGTATAAAAAGTTGTAAGTACTAATTAATTTTCATAACAGATACAAGATTATTACATTTAATATATCATTATTTAGAATGTAATAAAACTTATTTTATTATCAAGTCATGGAATTGTTTACAAAAATATCCATTGTATTATATACACAAAAAAAATATATTTAATTGTGCAAAAGTAATTATTTAAAACACAAGAAATTAAATGTTGATCTTCGTAAAAATTTTTTGTATCAAAATAAATATTTACAATTTAAAATTAAGAAAACTTCTTAATTCCTTAAAATAAGTTTTGCATTCAATCTGCATTGGACTCCTCGTTTGGATTGTCTTCAGCAAGACTATCATCATCTCCAGAATCTGTGCTATGTTCATGTAAAAGCACATATTCTCTAGAACTGAACCCAAACTTAACAACGTCTTTCTCCATCAATTCCACATATTTTTTGGAATCTATACGCTGATTATTAACATAAGTGCCATTAGCTGACTCTAAATCAATAATATATGGCCGAATACATCTGATATGGCGCCCATCTTTTTTGGCTGAAACTAACCTGTATTGAAGAGCAGCGTGCTGTTTTGAGCACGACGGATGATCTATTGGTATGTCTGCCACTTTACGATCACGTCCGAGTAAATACCCACTTTGTCTGTGTATGTGTAGTACAGGTAATTGTTTCTCTCCTTTGAATGGGTATAATCGCCAGTGTCGTTTTGGTTTTCTCGCCTCAGCTGGTTCACTATACTTTATAACTACACCATTAAAAGTATTTGTATCCTCAGCTAACTTGCCAGTAGTTTCAAAATTTGGTTCTTCTTTTTTCACTACAGGTTTCTTTTCACAAGACGAGTCATTAGTGCCCCATACGTGATCAACATCTGACTTGCCTTGATGTCTTGAGTTGTCTCTGCGATCATGCCTTGGTCTTTTTCTACGAGCATCGTCTTCAGAGTTTGAATTGTGTCTTCGGTGTTGTCGTTCATGGGATTTATTGTAGTCACGATACTTGTGCGGCTTTCGACGATCAAAATTATCTTTTCTAAAATAAAATAAGTTCAAAATGATTAATTGTCATGTTAAAGTGTATTATTAAATTTTGAACATTTGAGGGCTACATAAAAAACAGTTGAATAATTATTAACAAAGCCTCATAGCAAGGCCCAAGATGACTAAAAACTAAACTTTTTATTCAACAAAAATCGCCAAGATACAAATGTAATTAAAAGTTTGAAATTTGTTAGGCTAACCGTCATAACTGTCATGTTGACTGGTAATGTAAAGTATGTCAAGAGGTTCAATGTACATCTTTCATCATTCATTATCTCATTTAAGTGAAAAGTAAAGTAAGAATACATTTTTTTTTTTAAATAGGGGAACAAAAAAGATTATTTGTAATGTAAAGAGTGTATTAAGTACCTATAAACCTAACCTATAAGAAATAAATAATATTTATTGTAAAAACTATGAACTAAGATATACTAAGGTATAGTATATCTTAGCTAGGGGTAAGAATACCAAAAAATGAAGAAGTCATACAAAATGATACAAACTACAAACAAATATTTAAGATTATATTATTACTAAGTCAGACACACAAAAATGTTGATGGACGAAACACAATATTCATTATCACAAATTGTTCATATGTGCCATATCTTATTTATAAGTCAGTCAATTCTCAGATGATTGGTTTACCCTATAGATTCCGATTTGTAATAATAATAGTGATTATTTTAGACATATTATATTGACTAAATGTATGAGCAATGTGCATATCTAATTACTACCTAAAATATACAATTTTAATTTAGTTAGATACCTATATAGTAGTAAATAAATAATAGGTGGGTAATGCAAAATGATTTTTAATGAACAGATTTCCAAATTTCTATTATAATAACAGTCAGTCGTGAATTTGATTTTCAAATATTATTTATTTGTATAATTTTGATATCTGACATCTGGACACCGATTTAAAGATAGTTGTCTATTAATCGCTTTAAAAAAAAACAACGATGCAGGTTCAAACATTGATCACGAACGACGTTATAATCTCAATAGTTAACTGTCAAGGGAAAAATTAATATTTGATATTGGAATTCGGAAGGCCACAGATAATCATCATTCATCACATACAACAATGTTCTCCAATATATATCTGCACTCAAATCACAAAAATAAAAGTTATATCCAGGAGAAGTCCAACCTCCATTCCCACTCAGTGTTTTCAAGAATACTTTCTGTGATACTGGTCATGCAAGAATAAATTGAATTAATTGTATTCTATGGGTATAGTTATAATTTATTTTGTATACATGATAAATGTAGACAATATATGATAAGTATTTATGAACAATTATAGTTTTTGAGCTAATTAAATTTTTTGTGAGAAATTTTTGATGTGATATATTTTAGTTGGTTTGGTATTTTCCCATTGTTTGCCAAGTTTTGGTTATTACTATTAAACTTATAATCTATTTAAGAAGGTGGGTAACATATTATTATTTTTTACATCATGTAACTTATCATTATTGAATTTCCATGTAAAAAAAAAAACTATTTGAAAAAGTATTAAATGGTAGAAACAATATAATTAATTACTCATCACAAATATGCTTTCAAAACATTAAAAATTAGTAGTACAGAGCTAAAAATCACTCTTGTTAATAATTATAATTGTATATGATAATAAATGTTCTCACTTGGTGAAAATAAAATAAATGGTCATAATTGTTATTTTAGTATATTAGAATACAAAAATAAAAACACATAATTTTTAACAAAAAATAATTTGTTAAAATGTATAAATTAGTAATATTTGAACATAATTTAATGTATGCTATACACAAATAATTTTTCCATAAAAATTTGGATACAAAAGAAAACAAGTTGGTATTGGTATAATAAATATAAACAAGTTAAATATAATTTCATCAATAATATGTCTTAATAAATGCACACTTATATGAAAAATATTGCTTCTTATTAAATAACTCGTTAATACTAGTAAATAATTAACATTTAAAAGGTAATTATTATCACAACAATTGAATCACCAAATTCCATAAGCACTAAGTGCCTATTGATACTGGTATTATACTACTCATATTATTTTTTGTCATTTTCAGCTAACACGGGGTAAGCTAGTGTAGTAGTCAGTGAATCATTATGTTCTTCTAAGGAAGTTTGAGAATAATGCATGACTAGATCTTTTAGAGAAGAATATATATTGTAAGGTTCAGCAAAACCAAATCCTTTTGGCGTTCTGTACACTATACAGTGATTTACAACTCCATTGCAAACTATAGATAATGCTGATTGCCCTGTACGACTGGGTCGTATCAAAAATGTTCCATTGCGCTTGCCATTTAATATACGCTCAGCATCTACACGTGAACAGGGTTGCAACAGCCAAGTACCCTCATCTAAATGAGACAGGTTCTGAGGTAGTTGAATATCTTCAGGCTTACAAGTATTCCAATCAGTGCCGTTTAACACTCGATGAATAGCTTCATAAGCCACACCATGGGTCATTAACCATCGAACTGATTTATCTTTTTGACGTGTGAGTATTGCACCTTCTTGTTTTAATTTATACATTTTCCGCTCCAATGTCTGACTATAGGCCACTTGTCTGAAAACAAAATAACTACTGTTAACAAATATTATAATATATGTTTAAAAATAAAACTTACGTGTATAATTTCTCCTCAAGTACTGCTTTGCTGTGCAGCAGTAACTTAATTCGTTTTTTTACTATTTCAATATTTTTAACTAGATTATCAGCTTCATGGCGTTCAGCTTTCTTAAGAAATTTATCATGTACTCTTAGCTGATCTTCAAACATTCTATTCACTTCCTGATACTGCTGCAGTCCCATACGCATCACCGATATATCGGTAGTTGCAGCCTGAAATTCTTTAGACAATTCTTCATATGAAATGGATTTTTTCAAAATATCTTTAAGTAGTTCGATTAAACGCATCCATACAACATCTACATTTAAACTTTTCCAAGTACCAAACTCTTCATCTTGTTGAAATCTGGACACAGGGTACAATAATTTTACATCTAATGTTGCATTATATTGTGACAAGGAAACTTTACGATAATGGTTTACAAGATCAATAACAGAAGAAAAATTGTAAGGTTCTGAAAAACCAAATTTATCATTTTTGTGATATATTTTTATTAACTTATTGGTTCCTCCTTTCCTTAATGTCAACGTATACTCTCCAACCTTATTTGATGCATTTCGAACCAGAAACGTACCATCAGGCATGTCTGTAAGTTTTTCCTGTACATCATCTCTGGTTATGTCGCCCCAATACCATTCTGCTTCTTCAATGCAACTGGGCTCTAGTAATGGATTTTGCAGTCTGGTTGCAATTGATTCGACAGATTGAGGGGGGTTAGTTTGTGATAGTTTACGAGGTGGTAGAGCCGGTGCGTCTGTAGGAGACATGATGCTCCATGACTCATCATGGGCTTTTACCATAATCTGTTACAATTAATTGTCAACGAACAGCAGGATTTCTGAAATAAAAAATAACATATCTATATATTAATATATAAAAATAACAGTTTGATTGAAAAATTGAAGCATGATTATTGAAGTTTTTTAAAAATACAGATATTATTACTATTTAAAATATGGTGAAAAAATGAATTACCCTTATTGTTTTAATATAATTTAATAAAGTATAACCTCACATAAAAGTTTAGTTTAATCAACACTTACCAGGAGCGTTTATGCTTACTACATCGGCGTTAACTAAATAACTTTCATCAATTTTTTTTTTTTCAAAATGTAATTAGAAATTTGAAATTGCCATCAAATTCTAGAAAATTACACGTATAAAAATGTATACATTATTTTTTTTAATTTACAGTAAAATATTAAAAACTGATTTGATATTGATGTTTTCACACTTTTTAATGAGAAATCACTTGCATACACAACAAATAATGTAAATTAACAATAATAATGGTATAATAATAAAAAAAATAATTACATTTTCAATATTTTTATTTTAATATACATTTAGTTAGGTACAGCTAGGACACTTGAAGAATTGTATTTTGGTAATATAATAATTTCCACAAGGTTGAATTTTTAGGTACATAGTACCGATGCATAAACAAAAACACTCCATTTTTTAAAGGCACCTAATCCCTAGTCGTTAAGTATACATTAATAATCTAAAAAAAAATATGAAACATTTATCTATTTATTTATATATACCTAATTATTTCATGTTATAATTATGTATAAATAAATAGAAGTAGAATTAAATAAGATTCTTATTAATAGTAGGATTATTCTATCATCAGCTAGATGTCGTTTAAATTAACAAACAATGAAAACGACTAATGAGAATACCTAGTTATGTAAAAGCCTAATGTAAATACCTTGCAGGATATTCTATTTATAATAAAATCAAACATTATATTTGTAAAAATAAATAATAATAATTAAGAGAATACAATCAATTTTGCACCATACTTGATAATACAAAATAATATTTGCTAGCACATAAATTAATATTGATTTAAAACCAAACCTACATAAGTCATAATATTAAAATTAATTTATCATTAATCCTATTTAGTGATTATACTACTATCAATAAATAGTCTGGAAGAATGGTAATTTTGAAAAATAGTATTTTTGATACTAAATACACATCATTTGCTTGCAATTTTAATAAAATCACGTCAATTGGTTTAATGTATGTACTATTATAAAAGCCATGTATGTAAGTAACCAATTTAAATAGTTTTATTTACTTGACATACACACATTTATTTTGGTTTGTAATATATATATTAATTTTGCCCACAAAAGAAGGAACCCTTGACTTGATAAAAACTCATCCTAGTTTGTGTATCACTGTCCTTCACTGCCTAGTTCTACGACCGACACGCTGTTAACCAACTACAGATCAGTCACAATCGATAATAGTCAACTATCCAGGAATATCTGAGTAGGGGAAATAGGTCCCCAAAATGTTTATCAACAGTTAGTTTATACAAAAAACAAGTTTACTCTTTCTCTTAGCCACCCTTGTTACATACTACATGCCATTATAAACAACCAAGTTAATAAGTATAGTAACAGTATCAAGGAAGCTAAATATACAATTATATTTAACTATAAATCAACCTGTAATTAATGTATTGTGTTAAAACATGGAAAATACAGGGTTTTCATAGGTTACAGAAAAAAATGGTAAAGACTAACCAATCAACCATGTGATGCTATGGGATTTTTTTAAAATAATTCAGTCGTTCAAATACATAACAATATACAATATTATACATGCCTATGTTTTAGCTTATAAACTAAAAAAAATACTCAACCAATTTTCATGAAAGTTTTAGAGATATCAAGAGGGATTAAAGAGTAGTTTGAACCAAATTTGAAAATATACCAAATGCTATGTTTAATCTTCAGCCACAGGCTGGTGGCCAATATTGGCTAAATTAATTCACAAAGTGAGGTGTACCAAAGCCGATTTGCTGTGAAATTAGGTATACTAAAAGTCTAGAACATATACCTGAGATACACCTGAGGATATATCGGGATACATTAATAGGTATAGCACTATAATGTTTGTACATTTTTGCACAACGAAGTCAGTATTTACAGTCAGTATAATATAATAACTTACTTTAATATACTTATATAAGCTACTAACTTAAATTTCCTAGGTATTAAAAAAACATTAAAATCGCCTAAATCTCAAGAAATTGTAATTTTTTAGCAATTATAAATATTATCAACCTGGCATGAATTACTATTAAAATTAAATATTTGTAAGCAAAAAACACTTTAGATACCTACCTAGATATAAGACAAGATTTTACAAATCAATTCACTTATTTTAAAACAAATAACAAACTGAAAAACATGATTGTTGCAAAAAATCAAGCAATTCGTGTTTTTTGATCATAATTTTAAATTCAGTAAGAGACATTACTTTAAAATAGTTAGGTACCATCAAATAAAACATGCAAAAACACATTTTGAACAAAAAATCTCTTGGAAGCTAAACTGCATTTATGCCAGTAAAATTTGCCACATAATTAATAACTAATAGATAGTTATTTGTATAATAAAAGTCAACATTATGAAATAACTGATTAATAGATAGACAATCCCAAACAATGTCTATGGTTTAAGTATAACTGTCTTTTAATTAGTGCAAATTATGCAAAACCCACAAAAACAATGTTACACATTATAATTAAAGGAAACTTAAAATACAGCACAACTCTCATTAATTCATATGAAACATTCAAAACCAACCTTTTATCAGAGTTTAGGGGGTAGACATGCAAATTGCACATATACCAAGGCAAATTTTTGAATTGAATGTATGTGCCTAGTAAGTAGTAACACCTAGTGTTAAAATGAAAGGAATAATCAAAATGTTGGAAACTCACACAGTTGCCAGAAGGCAAGAAATCTAACGACAATGTACGCAAATGAAAAAAAAACTAAGTATCAGTTTGATCAACGACAGGTACCAAAATGTAAACGATTTCACAACAGGTACACCTACAACAGTTGGTAGGTATATAGAGAGATATCTACAAATTACATATTATAACTTTATCTAAATAATATTGTTTTGATTGACACTCACTCTTCGTGCCTTTTCGATGTTTGTTTCTGTTTTCTTTTCTCTGTGTCTACACGCCCGACCATGGTCGGTACCATAATATACGCCCGACTATTTGCAATCTTACTCCTGCAATCTTATAACAATAAGTTACAAATAATTATATTATAACAATATGCACTTCAGACACCGCGGACTAAGAAATGAGAATTAACTCAATTAAGATAATAATAATGTGATGGTCTGGAAGACGTCTGGAAACGAATTGCCGATGGGTGATGATCGACGGGGGAGTGGAGACGGCCCAGTGCTGCCAAACATGGTAAATACTAAATGATAGTTCATCCAGCATTTTTATGACACAAATAATACTACAATAAGATAAAATGCGTTGTATATCGGGGCAATTTATACCTCGGCCACACAGAATCTTTAAGGCCATGGTTTACAACCCTTCGTCAGTTCGTTTTTTCGATGGTATATCATGGTACTTTTTGAGTTTTTCCACAGTATATTCCGTGGTTTTTCTATTACGATATCGCTTATCACACGTTATCGCTTATCATCCATATCATTATATAGATAATAAATAATAAATAATAAATATTATATTTTAGATATAGAATGTTGTTAGCTGTTAGTACGATTCTTTAATATTTGAACTAATAAGTTGTAATGTCCGAATTCAAAGTACCGCACAAGGTAATATTGACTTAAACATCATTGTTTTTGAAATACTATTATGATAATTTAATTTTTTTTAAATTTTAACTATTGCACAGTTACCTTTATTTAATTTGTATTATTTGCTTCAGCGGTATCGAAGGGACAATGATGCAGAATCCAATTCCGATGATGATTATGTGCCATATGTGCCCGTCAGAGAACGGAAAAAACAAGAGTTACTCAAATTGGGTAGACTATCAAAGGTAATATTATATTTTAATTGTATATTATTTTAAATAGGCTATTCAGTAATTTAAATCGGTAGTATTTAAAATGTTTTTTAGCTTAAAGAAGAGTCTGGAAAAGTTAAAACATCTAGTGAAGAATTAGATGATGATGAAAGTGAAGGACAAGTATGGGGTAGAAAATCAAATATTAGTCTTTTGGATCAACACACAGAACTTAAGAAACTTGCTGAAGGTAAGATTATTTATTTTTACTAAATTTTATACAAAAATATTCCGTTATATATAATTCCTATGTGTTTTGTAAATTAAAGCGAAAAAAGAAAGTGAAATGGAAAAACAATTAAAAGAAGAAGAAAAAATTTTGGAAAGTGTTGCTGAAAAAAAAGCCTTGATGGGTGTTGCAGAGTTGGCTAAAGGCATTCAATATGATGATCCAATTAAAACAAGGTTACAATAAACATTAGTTAGAATAACATTAAAATGCTATTTATTTTAAAACATTGTTGCATTAGTGTTATTTTTTCATTCCAGTTGGACACCTCCTCGGTATATTTTAGCTATGCCTGAAGAACGCCACGAAAATGTACGCCTAAAATTACGTATACTGGTTGAAGGTGAAGAAATTCCTCCTCCTCTTAAATCATTTAGAGAAATGAAATTAAACAAGGGTATTATGGCTGGACTTTCACAAAAAGGCATAAAAAAACCAACACCAATTCAAGTCCAAGGAATTCCCACTGTGTATGGATTATACAAAACAAATTTGTCTAATGAAGTCATTATTAATTTATATTTTAATTTATATTTATTCAACAAAAAATGTTTATGTTATGTATAGATTATCTGGAAGAGATATGATTGGTATAGCCTTTACCGGTAGTGGTAAAACATTAGTTTTTGTATTGCCACTTTTGATGTTTTGTCTAGAACAAGAAATAAAATTACCATTCAAGCCTAATGAAGGACCTTATGGTATTAAATTTAATATTTTATGAATAAATTAATGAATAACGTTTGAACTGTTTTGTATTTTATAGGATTAATAATTTGTCCATCTAGAGAATTAGCAAAACAAACATTTGATATTATTAATCACTATATGACATTTCTGGAGCGATCCAACTACCCAACACTTAGATCATGTTTAGCTATAGGAGGCATACCCGTTTTTGAATCCCTTGATGTTATTAAAAGGTAATTTTGAAATAATCAGCTTTCATTTATTACGATTTTTATATCTATCTATATAAATAAATAAATATTATATTTGTTATTTTTATTTGCACTATTTAGAGGTGTCCACATAATGGTAGCAACTCCTGGACGACTAATGGATATGTTAGATAAGAAAATGATAAATTTGGAAGTTTGTCGGTTTGTTAATGCATTTAAATCTTAATTTTTTTTAAATATTTAAATTTATGAACATTAATATTATTTACTAGCTATCTCTGTATGGATGAAGCTGATAGAATGATTGACATGGGTTTTGAAGAAGATGTGAGAACAATATTTTCATTTTTTCAAGTAATATTATTTTTAATATTTATAAACATTATCTCAAACACTTTGATTATAGTAATTATATATTACCAATTTATATTTTAGGGTCAGCGACAAACATTGTTGTTTTCAGCCACTATGCCAAAAAAAATTCAAAATTTTGCTCGATCAGCCCTAGTTAAACCAATTACCATCAATGTTGGTAGAGCAGGTGCAGCATCTATGAATGTCATACAAGTAAATTTTAACTTTTTAATTCATCTTATTTTATCTAATAAATGTATATAATAATAGGAAGTAGAGTATGTTAAACAAGAAGCAAAAGTTGTTTATTTGCTAGAATGTTTAAAAAAAACTACCCCGCCAGTTTTAATTTTTGCTGAAAAGAAACAAGATGTTGATGCTATACACGAATATTTATTGCTTAAAGGAGTTGAAGCTGTGGCTATACACGGAGGAAAAGGTATAGTTAGTTTTAAATTTCTGGTTTAATCATTTATCATATTTGTACATCTGTGTGTTTAGATCAAGAGGAACGTTCAAAGTCTGTCGATGCGTTTAGGAAAGGCCAAAAAGATGTACTTGTTGCTACTGATGTAGCTTCAAAAGGATTAGATTTTGAAGAAATACAGCATGTTATCAACTATGATATGCCTGATGATGTAGAAAATTATGGTTTGTTATTAAAAACATAATAATATGTACTATAATAAGATTTTTATGTTCATTAACAAAGTTTTTACTTTTGAATTTAGTTCACAGAATTGGTAGAACTGGTCGTTCAGGTAAAACTGGTATAGCTACAACATTTATCAACAAAGCAAATGATGAATCTGTGCTATTAGATTTGAAGCATTTGTTAATAGAAGCTCGTCAAAATGTTCCATTATTTTTGTCTGAGTTGGAATCAGAAAATGAGAAATACTTGCAACTTGGAGGTTTGATTCTACTCTTTTTATTTATTTTTCTGGAGAGTGTATTAAAGTTGTTTTTATTGTTTTAGATGAAAGAGGTTGCAGTTATTGTGGTGGTTTAGGCCACAGAATTACAGATTGTCCTAAATTGGAAGCAATACAAACTAAACAAGCATCTAATATAGGCCGTAGGGATTATTTGGCAACTAGTGCAGCAGATTATTAGTCTTACAATTACATTAATATGATATGTATTATACTGACATTTTTACAAGATTGGTTTACTCAATAAAAATGTATTAAAATAAAAATCTTTTACATTATTAAACATTTTTTAATGTGCATGACTGAATCGATCTTTTATAAACAAAATTAAATTTTGATTTATGAAAATGTAAATTTAGACTGGACTTATTAATTATTAAATATTATTTTTGTAATGTAAATATTATGTAATAAATGATAATTCATTATAATATAGATTATAATTGAGTTTAATTTATAAAATTGGATTTTTATTTTGAGCTAAGTCTTATATTCTCGTATAATATTATGTCCATTGTTTACCTGTTTTCCCTCGAAAACTTTTGTCATCATTTATCACTAATTGATCATTTTTTTGTTTACGCATTTCGAGTCTTCGAAACGTTGAGTTAGTTTTTGACTTACAAACATAATAATATGTGGTAGAGTGCAGTATATTTATCTACATCATAATTCATTAAATACGAAACATTTAGTCCCATGATAGTCGTGTGAGCTGCTTAGCTGTGGCACACTAAGTCAATACAGCCTTTATTATCATTAATTTCTATTATAGCTTTTGAAAATGAATAATATGCTCATAAATTACTTCAGTTTTCAGAACACTCGAACTAATGACGATAATATTTTTCAAATGTTTCTTAAGTATAATAATAGCCAATATGTGAACTTCTGTCATGGGACATGTCAACACGTGAAAATATACAAAATGGAAAAATTTATCAAACCTTAATAATTATTTAAATATCCACATTTCCACATTCGACTTTTCAAGATCTTCTGAACTTTGAAACTCACAAGTTACCACCGTAATCAATTATCAACTGGACTATGGAGCCACAGACTTCTATACTACACTTTATAGAACTTTATCAAAATCTTTGACCGGAGCATCGAAGTTTATAAACTATAGCTATAATAGTATAGTTTTTATGGTCTAGCTGAGGAACCTCAGAAATATAGAATAATTCTATAAATTTAGATCTGGAGCCAATACCGACATTGTTATCATTTATCTAAATAAATATGATCTTTGATAACAGATGTAAGATAAAATATGTGATTATAAACATAAAACAAAAATAATAATATTATTATTACTTATTTTACTATTTTATCCACCAAAAGTCGAAAAGATCAAATTTAGTCAATATTTAGGCTTACTAATTTTACCTAACATACAATAACCAAGTATCCGCTTTTCTATTTCTATTTAATTTATTGTATTTTTATATCAAACATTCTCTAGTCATGAAACATAACCAGTAATGCTCGACGACCGACATTATTATAACATTTGAAAAATGACACAATATTTATTTGTGTTCACCATTTTGGCGTTGACTTATGTGTTTGGACATTGTTCTCTGGGAGACAGCTTTCCATCTTACAGAAATTGTGTTTTAGAATGTTCACAGAAACGATGCGACAAGGGTAAATCATTTAGTTTTAATTAAACACAATAATTGATTTGTATTATAACTGATCTTGTTATGGGTATTTAGATGGAGTAAGATACAAGAGAAGCTGTTGTCTTGTAGTTTTAGAAGTTTTTAAATGGAAATGTTCTGAAAACTGCAAATATGATTGCATGTGGCCGATGGTTGAAGGTTTGGTGGAACGTGATTGGCCAGTTCCTCAGTTTCATGGAAAGGTCATACATTGAAACTATCAAATAGAACAATATGTATTTGAAATTATAACTTGTATTATTTTTTAGTGGCCATTTAAAAGACTACTTGGTCTACAAGAACCTGCATCTGTAGCGTTTTCTTTATTAAATTTATTAACAAATTTGGTGATGTTCAACCGTTTCAAAGAACAAATTCGTTTCACTTTACCATCATGTAATATATGGTCTCTGTACACATTGGTAAATAACATTTTATTTACTAAATATTTAATAACATTTAACTACAAAAATGTCTTTGAATAAAAATATGAAGAATATCATTCTATTTTAATCTTTTTGTGGTAATGGACATGCAATATAAATTTTAAATTTAAATCATATGACCATTCCACAAATATGGTAATATATACTTTAAGTGAATAATAATTATAGGAGGCATAAGTGATTAGTGGCCAGTTCCATCAAAACATGTTAAAGGCCGCTTCAACAATATTGTGGTGCAATATTAATTGTAATATATCTACTGATTTTCATTTTAGTTAATAAGTTTAATATATTTAAATTGTTGTAACCCACCTAATGTTTGTTTTGGCTGCACCATATATTCAATAACAATAAAAAAAAATATATTAATCATTTCATAACTTTATGATAAATTATAAATTTTCAAATGTTTCTATGAAATTGAAATTGAATTCACTACATAATTTTAAATAATAAACTTCCTCTAGTTTTATTTAAAATTAAAAAGTAGATTAATTAATAAATATTATATTTTTAAAAACTATTGACACTTTTATTGGCGCTTGATTTATAATTTTTAATTTGAAACTTTTAAATAGAAGTTGATGCTTTGCTATCTTTTTATTTTTATTGATGTGTATTTTTTAGGTATCAGCCAACTGTTGGTTTTGGTCAGCTGTATTCCATGGTCGAGACACTATGTTTACTGAATTAATGGACTACATTAGTGCTTATGCTATGGTTTTATTTGCATTCTATACGATTGGTCATCGAATTCTATTGTACAGTAATCAAATTGTGAAAAATACATTTATGGTTATCTGTTCCCTTGCATTTATCTATCATTCGTTATATTTACTTACTACAGAATATGATTACAAGTATAACATGACGACAAATCTTCTCGTTGGTAAGTTTTGAAAACAATTAGCAATATTTTGTTCACATTTATTAACATTAAAAAATGCAGGCGCTGTAACAGGCACAGCCATGCTAATATGGGCAGTCTTAAATCGTCGCAGAATGGGCCATGGTAAATATTTGATATTTTATGTACTTGGCATGACATTGGCTTCATTACTAGAGCTAGCAGATTTTCCACCACTTCTGTGGACATTTGATGCTCATTCACTTTGGCATTTAGCTACAGCCCCGAACGCATATTTTATGTACAAGTAAGGCAATACAAACTTAAGGCTTGTAACTAAATAACTAAATAAGGACAAATTATAAATAATAGGTATTAATACTCAGGTATAATAAATATGCAGCACTGTCATGGTCAAAATATTTTTATATTCTTGTACCAAAATAAAATGTACATATCACCAAGACTGTAGGCTCTAAGTGAATATTTAAGTAAACTAGTCTACCATATTATAAATATTACACTTTTTTGAAATTGTCTGTAGTTTTTAATTGAAGATCAAGATAATGTAATAAGCAATTATAAATTATAATATCTAATAATATTATATTACAATAGTATTATGATATTTTCTTCACAGAATAATTTTTTTTAATTCTCAATACTATGTGATCACAATTTGCAGGTTTGCCATTGAAGACTGTAAACATCAGCGTCGAATGTTGCTGAAATGACAGTTTCTTGCACTGGGGATACCTCAGATACAAGACGAATAAGACTTGAATGATGAATTTAGTTTTCCTGACCGATACTAATCTTTACCTGACATGTTTAGGTATAAATAATTTATTACTACTTCCTGAATAGAGCTCACCATGATATTTAAATGAGGTATAGTGCAATAATTATTATATAATAATTATATGACTATTTCCTCATTTAAGTAATTTGTTTTATTTTTGTATACAAATTTTACCAAAATATGTTAACCCCCATCAAACTCAATTTATAGGTATAACGTTACATGACATGTTAGATGCTAAATACAAATGACATAAAACTATTTAACTATCGATCAAATATTTTACTCTTATGTTTATCGAGTCACCACAATACTACAACTTACCAAAAAATAACTACTACCTGTATCCATTACTACTTACTAGCTATTACTATATTTTTATGAATCTCACAAAAGTTACTCAGTTATTGTGATAAAATGTTAACAAATCTGTTATATAATTACATATTTAAGTTTCCTTGTACGTTTCATTGCCATGTGGTTGTTTTCTTTTGCCTATTTTTGTTGATGATTTTATGCATACTATTTAGTTATTGTTTTTATTTTGATATTAATTATCTGTTACATGTTTTATATTAAAGAATTATTGGCTTCCAACCAATTTATTTATATTGTACCTAAGATATCTACTTTACTAGTCTGTTTAGATTTTTATTATTACCTAAATGTGAAAATGTACTATTTATAAAGATATGAAATATTTTGTATTATAGAAAATTATGTTTTATTTTAAATTTAGTTTTCATATTAAAAAATCTGTTATATACACAGACTTTTTTTTACCACCTATATTTCTTTCTTATTGGTATTGACCAGGTATACTCAACGATAAATGCATTCTCCACGATTACTGTAAATATTGAAGATCAAAATTTAGTGGGAGGGACCGACTACATTTATTATTATTTTTTTTTTAATACTTGAAAAATACTTCAATAAAATGTATAGTACATAAATTATTATTAATATACATTTTAATATACATGCAATATTATGCATATTAGAATAAGCATGAGCATGGGTGGTGCAGTATATACAAATGCACCACCTGTAGTTGGCCATCTTTTGAACTGAGTAAATCAGTTAATCAGATGTAACAACACTTTCAACTACATTTAATTTGAATGTCTTAAAAATTGAAGGAGAGTATAATATTCTGAAACCACTACCAAATTTTAACCAGGAGTCTTCCACTATGGTAATTCATAACTGGCTAGATAAGTTAACTGAAAATGACTTGTCAAAAAGTTTCCCAAACATTTTTAAAACATTATCACAGTTTGTTACAATTCCGGTTACAAGTTGTAGCTGTGAAAGAGCCTTTTCAAAATTAAGTTTAGTCAAAAATAAAGGAGTCAGATGTCACAAGAACGTCTTGAGTCTTTATTGATGATATTTGTAGAGCAAGAAATGGCTACAAATTTAAATTTTGAAGATATAATTGAAGAATTTAAATCTTTAACTCCTGCCAAACGCTGTCTTGAACTTTAGTTTTCATACAGGTATTAACTATTAAGTGTAAATGTATGTTTCTCATAAATATAGAATTATAATGTATTTATACCACCGTGTTATTTTATAATAATTATCCCAGCAATTTGATTAAATCTCTATAAACAAATTATTTTTCATAAGAGTTTTTTTCATATCCGTACTAACTTTTTTGTTGTTTAAAATTGATTTAACCTCGATTTTCCAGCGAGCTGTTTTGGAAATCAGCTATGAAATATAATCAGGTATACTAAAAGTTCATAACTATAAAATGTCTTATAAGTATATAATAAACCTTATTATATAATTTACTGCTATAGAACTGAGGCTTAGCACGAGCATCTATTATTATTTATTAAGCTACATTTATCATATATAAATATATTGTAATGACATGCACACACATCATATTAAAGAAATTAAACTAAATTATTGAATAGTTGATTTAAACTAACCAAATTAAATTAGCTATTAGAAAAAGCCCTTAAAAATTTAAGATCGAAATATATTACATATTAAACGTGTATTTACAACAACAAAAAACGCACGCTGCAAAAAGAATCCATTTTTATCATTGTAAAATCAATATACATTCATCTTTCCGTCCAGAATCTAATAAACGTCCCAATGGCACTGCAGTATTATACCTATAATAAAGATCTAAACACAAAATACAAATTCTAATTAAAATATTATAATTTAATATACTATGCTTACAGCTATAGCTGGCATATTACCACTTAATGAACTCACTTACAGTAACACACAACGCTGTACCCGTCGTCTGTGAAATATTTGGTTTTTCTGTGGCGGCTTAGCACGTTATTGTGAAAATTGTGTTCGTATCAATTTCCGAGCTCTAACAAGCATATTCATACGTCACCAATATGGAAAACGAAGTCGTAGATTACGAATATTTCAATGTCAGCATTATAGACGTCGTCAATCAGCTAGGTATTAAAGCAGATCGAAGAGATGTACGACGACGACAAACCTGCAAGTTGCAACCGGCATCGATAGCACAGACACCACCGAAGACGTAATGGCCAATGGGCGAATTGTCGATTGAAATGGTCGACGCAGTGAAGACAGAATCGTGGGCTCGAAGCCGCCCGTGGGAGCAGAGTACTCCCAGAGGAAAGCAGGTGTGGTCTGTGAGGCTATTGTACCGGCAACACTGAGCGTAGAAGTTTCACGCCGTGGTTTGACGAGACGACTCGTCGCCATGGCGTGGAGAAGAGTGAAAAAAACCCGGCGTCTTCTATGCTGTTGTCGCCGACGGGAATAGCGGCCAGCACACCTCCCCACGGCCGATGAACGCCAGCCAAGACGGCGGCGACCCGGGGAGTGGTATGTGAAAGAGCACGATGGTGTGGCGGTAAGTCGCCCTGTAAGTTTTCGAGGTTAAGACGAGATCGCAGTCGACGGCGTCGGTCACCGACACGCGAGACCATCCGGCGGTCGGCGAGCTGCACCCCGCAGCGTCGGTCGTGCGAGAAGTGACAGACGACAACGACAATGGCGGCGGCGGCTAGCTGTGCCGTCGTGGGCAACGATTCCTCCCGTTGCGTACCTGCGACCGATGACTGCGTGCACGAAAACCACTCGGAACGGCAGCGACGGTGACTGCAAAGCACGAATGGCGGGTGAGAGAGAGCTAAAGCTAGGAACACGGACGTCAGCATCGTCGGACCAGCGGAAACGTACTCATAGAAAAGTAAGTAGATATATATGAACGTACTGTTTCAGGGTACGACGGCGCGCGACTCCTCGACAGAAGCTGCCGACGGGATGTCGGGGCGAAAATCACAGGGAGTATCAGGACTGCTGAGTGCTGACTCTCTCTATTTTTCGCCCGGTGGTAAGCCCCTCGGTAGCAGCCGATTCCGAAGCACCAATAGCAGCTCTTTGCGGTCGTCCAGTGTTTTTTGGTCACCGTTGACGTCGCCACAGAGTCGTCTTCAGCACCACACATCATCGTAGCGCACAACATCGCGCACTAGTCGCTCCCCGTTAATCGTCTCGTCGCCCGCGAGCTAACTAGACAACTAGTCGCCGCGACAGGTTGCGCCTTGGAAACCGTACCTTAACGCGCCAAACGCTGCACTCGTCCGCCCACGGGTTACCCTTAAAACGAATAGAAGTGACCGGTAGCCATTGATTTACACATAAACCTCGCCATCACATACCCCCCCCCCTACATGCTTTTGTAGTTTTGTGTCTTGTCTGGTGTTTTTTTTCATACTTTTTTTATGCCTATTGTTTTTCAAAATTTTTCTGTTGCTAAGCCACTTTAATGGCTAAAAAATACTTTTTGTTGTACATTTTTTTGAATAATATCATAATAATACTTGCATTTATTTTGCACGTTCATAATTACATTGTACGTACCTAGGTACATTGCTAATACAATTTCTACATTGTATATAACCTCTTTCGATACACTAAATATAACTAAAATTTTCACCAAAACAAAATATTGTTTCTTTTTTATGTATAAACTATAAAGAGTGTATTTTTATTTATCTCAACAGAATATATGGGCCCCAGTGCCCCACTTATCAATTTCAGATATGTTTATTATTGGGCATAACAATATCGAGTGGAAAACGAGACGCTGCACGTCGGGCCCGCTTTATAGTTATTCATTATAAATTAACATCTTAAAGCAAAAAATACAAATATAGGTAGGTAGGTATACCTGCTAGGTATACTCTTAAATAAACCCTTTGGTAATCAAATTTAAAATTTACATACAATTCAAACAGTTATACATCGAGCCCCATATACCCATATACTGGCCATTATACATTACGTTACCTGCTGGCTGCTATAGAGACTACATAAAGGTATATGTTATATTATGATGTATAGACTATAGGTAATATATAGAAGGTCAAATCGGACCATGTTCGAATATATTTAGAAAAACGTAAATGGATTGGCACGGGGATTGTAATAGATTTGAAATCTAGTTTTTGTGCTATATCTATTGCTATGGCAGGTGTAAAGAGATAGATTTTTATAAAATTCTATTTTATTTTTATTTTATTATACGCCTCGTACTGGGTGTTTATATTATTATTTTTTACAGTTAAATTCCCGTCGGATCGCAGAAATATTAACGTCGACATATTTAAATTTTATATTATGTTTTCTTGAATTCGGGTGGCATGATATGTTTATGCAATTATATGCGTATTATAAAATTTAAATATGTCAACAACAACTCGTACTCCACTATAGAAATTGAATTTAGGATTACCCCCGAGGATGACTATATTGTTCGTCCTTAACAAAAATACTTACATCTCGAATAATATTTAAATATTCTCTTATTGTGAGCAAAAATGTTATTATATTATTTTATAATATGTCCAAAGCCATTCTTGTTGCGATTTCACACAAAATTCTACCATCAACTATTAATTTAACAGATTAAGGTATTAGGATTCAAATGGTTTGAAGAAATTGCCAGACAATCTATTCGATGTTGCCTAGGTACCTATAAGTGTATTGTGATTGATGCAAAAAAACTAAAAGAAAATTCCGTCAACAAAATATTGCTGTTCTCGTTGTTTGAATGTCTAGTAGTATTTATAAACAAACGAAGTTTAATGATTCTGTTAACTAAACTAACATCCGAGAGACGATATTTTCAAAGTACTTTGTCTGATTTTTTGATAGGTAATAGCGGTGTGTACCTATATTTATAGTAGCCAGAAGGTATATGGTTATGCGACATTCGTGTAAATAATGCATATACATCGTGTAGGTACCAAGTTTTTTCAAAAACGTATTCTAGTTTGTTATTCTGTGCGGATTTGAAAACCGATCTTGGTTTTCATTCGCCATTTTTAAATTTCGATCAAAATCAGTTTTTCCATATTTTCTCGGTGCCTTACTGCGCCATACATAATTCGTATATTATCTATTCAATCAACGGAAGCTAAATGTAATAAAAGAACTCTATAACATTATACATTTTGATATCTGCTCTGAATAGTTTATTAGGTACTTAATATAGGTACCTAACCCACATTATTTTCGTACAAAATATATTTTAATATAGATAGATGAAAATGCTGCCGCACGTACCGAGACAAATATTATATTGGTATTAACACGAATTACGACTTTCGACTATGGCGAAACATGACACTGAAAACATGCACGGGTTATTCGAAGGTTATATAGGAACGAATTATAGGTACCTGCATGTATAGCTGGAGATAAAAATAAATGTAGACGTGATAATTATCATATCCCAATAATAATGGTGGTAGTTCAAATATTTGATTTATTACATCTACTTTACGTTTGTCTAATAACAATGTACCTATTATTATACCTACGATACGGATTATTTATGTAAATATATTGCTTGCCTATATTATATTAATATAGTAAACGGTCTGCCAAACCCAAACGTGTACAATATTAAAGGTTGGTTACCTAGGTTAGGTTTTTGTTTTAAGTATGAGAAAATCTGCGGAGAGCGTATAAAATGAAATTATATTTAAACTGTGTTCATTGTAATTTTTATGGGTATTTAGAGCCAAGAAAAAAACTTTTATTCCGATAACAGCACAATAACATGCAACGGGTGCAATGATAACTAGGATAACAGTGATAACAGGTGTAAGTACATAATAATAGACAAACAGTATTGGAAAATGGAGTTTGCGAACTACACCAGAATATTGTGTTGAATGAAAGGCGTTTTTGACGAGTATGGTACGGTTTATGACGCATATCATTAACAACAAGTACCTACCAAGCAATATAAACACAAACTTGCACGTTTTTTATTACAAATAAAAAACAACGCTGCGTTGCGCTTATGTGAGCGGTCAAGTGGGTTAGACAATTATATTCACTAATTATGGGTACACGCTGTTGTGATTACCCGCCACACAGTTTTTATGTGTCGTCAAGTCGACCGTTTTTGGTATACATATTATTATATGTCAGACATACCAGTGGAGCATTTGAGAGGAGGGTGGTGTTTTGGGGTTATGACACCTTCCTCGAGTCGTGTCGTATATAAAATAATTACACGAATTAAACTTTAATGAAATATTAATTTTATTTTTTAAATTATTATTACCAATATCTTGTTAATCATAACAAATGTAAAAAATGAATAAATATTTTTTAAAACCAGAGTTGTAGTCTGTATGTAAATCGTATATTATTCATAATAATTAACACTCCTTTACAAAAATCCAAGTCATGCCACTGCCAGGGACGTAGCCAGGATTTAATTAATTTTTTTTTTTTTTTTGGGTGGGGGGGGTTAATTAAAAGGTGGCCCACTGTTATAATTTAAGTATAAGGTCTTCGAGAACCTTTAGTTGATAGATTGATACCAACGCCAAGGTGTACACACATAACATCCATCGTCTACAAGTCTTAAAAAATATGTGATTAGAACTGGTATATTATTATCGGTTAGGTATAATTAGTAATCACAAATATGCAAACACATAAAATAAGCACGCATAATTTAATATAATATATCCTACATAATTTTCTAATATCTTGAATTCCTGCGGTGAAGAAATTACGGAGGTTGGATAATCGATAGAGTAACAGTAACCTACCACCACTGAATAACTATTACACATGGAACTAACGATCCATCGGTTAATAAAATATTTTCTTTCCATTCTTCTGTATTGTTCGATTATTTTACTAGGTAGGTATCTTCGACCTTAGTCCGTGTCTTCGACCTATCGAAATTTTGTTCACCGACATCTAGAACTTTCACACTTAAATATCTTTTTTTTTCTTTTTTTTTTTAAATTGATCTTAAGCCCGGCAACTATGGCCATTAACTGTCTTGTAGGTTTGTAGGTTTGTAGGTGGGAGGAACGGTAGGTTTTTGCACGTGTGTGTTTGTGTTTGGCAGAATTTTGATTGGACACCCGTAGGTTTCTGCCATGCAGGGGTGAGGGATGATGGCCTCTCTCTCCTGACAGATGTCTGCCCCGAGAAAAGTGCCGCCCGTGACCGGGGTTCGACGGTGCAAGTTGCAACCAACATCTTAGTCCACTCGGCCATTCCGTCCCCCCATTTAAATATCGTATTCATAATAAAACTGTCCGCAGTACAAATAATATTTATTTATCATAAAGTTTAAATAATTATTTAATATATTTAATAATTTATTTGAAAATCACTGGTATTGTAAAGACACTATTTTAATAGGTTTTGTTTGGATTTATTTTGATTTTTTTCTTATTTCATAGTTCCTGAGACGGTTTCCCATATTAAAATCACTCTTTTAAATTTTAAGCTGTTTTTTTTTTATAATGTATTATTTATATATATTTTTTTTTTTTAACTTTGTGGATACAATTAGTTTCAACAAATGTATTATATTATTACCAGTATATTGTGTTTCAATCTTATGTAATGTATTCATTATAGTACCTACACCTAATGCTTTAATATTATATAACTTGAATAATAAAAAAAAAAAACAAAGAAGCCGCGTGAGTGTTAAATCAGTACTTACCCTGTCTAGCTAGTGTTAGAGTTAAACCGTTTTAAAAATTAAATAATGTAGCTATAACTGTATACATTATTCGGGTGTTTAGAAATGAATGATGGGCTGAAATGTAATATATCTAAAACTTAAATGATTTTATCTAACAATGTAAATGAGATTTGTTAGCGTTCAGTTTTAATTAATATATAGGAGTCGATGGACTTTGCGGTTATTGATTACTTGAAATATTTTAATTTACTATCCTTTTTTAACCTTCTATATAATGCAAATCAGAACTTAAAAGTTAAATTATAGTATATATACATGCTTAAGCAAACTATGTTTGCTTAGTAGGGTAAATACCAAAATGTTGAGCAAAGATAGAGGAATTTGAAAACTTTGTGATATATACGCGTATGACTATTTGGAAGTTTATGTGTTTAAAAATCTTAATTAAAACTATGTACATTTATACATTATTCATATGCCACACAGTTCACGTTTCCTTATAATTAACTTACTTATTTACTTTTTAACTATAAATTAAAATATTTATCACAAGTGATTTAAGACCAAACTATACAGATACACAAATTAATAGGATATAGATACAGCTGTTTCACTTATTTCAACCGCTTCAAATATTATTTCGTTTTCGTAACCCATTTACCTGAATACATTTTCTTAAACACTAATAAAATATACACAATCAGCTATATCACACATTATGTGTGTTTAGGTAGTCGAATCACTAATAAAGTGAAACCTCAACCAACGAACAACTCTAAATAGCAAACACCTCCAAATAAGAGTTGTTTTTTTCGGGGTCAAAGCAAACTTTAAAGTATAAAGTATATTCAACAAGTTGAGCCCTCTGAATAGCGGACAAAGTTTCATTGACCGAGAGTTTCCGGTTTTAAGTATTTAGAGCTTTCACTGAACATAATTTATTCAAAACTATTAGGTAGGTACATATTCAATTTGTATTATGTTTATGTACCTACCAAACCTTTGTTTCTATATTCTGTTATACACATTGTTAACATTATGTAGTAGATATTATTAATGATGCTTTGTTATGAATTAATATAAACACCGAACAAATATTTTTAAAAATAATATTAAAAATAATATTTATCTAGATTGTTACAAATAAAATGTGGTATTATAAATAGTAGGTACTAGATAGGTAGGTACCTATATACCCACATACAATCCTATAATACTGTATGTCTAAATCTTATAAAATAAAATATATACCTGACTATAATTTGTATAACTACATAAGAGAAGGCACATACTATAGGTAGCCAAGTATAAGTGAAGTGATGTAAAATTTCAGAAATTTAGTATTCAAGAAATTTCTAAGGAGAAATTTCTGAAAATATCTATAATATAAAATGTAATCAACTTTTTTAATAGAGCTTACATTTTTAATATGGCAGGTAAAAATTAAAAATATTCATTAAATGGTGAAGTATATTTCACAACATAAAAAAAAAAAAATGTACAAATTTAAATATTTGGTTTTTAAACATAATTTATTAATACAGAGGTAATGATAATATTTAATATTTGCGTGGTAGTATAGTATTCTCAGTATTGTCATTTTCTCACAACAACATTAATGTAAATAAAAACAAATAACAACAGTTTTTCTTGGAAATTTCCAAGAGTCAGAAATTTCTAAAATGGAAATTTCTAATAGGAAATTTTGTACTTACATCACTATCTTCTTAATATTTAACTTAGTATACAGTTTTTTCCATTCGATAAGTTCAAGGTACTTTGACCTGACGTCTTATGATTGTGGCCTAAGAGTTTAAAATTGGAGTTAGAGACCCGTACTTTATTTGTTGTTTTTAATAAAAACGAAAACTTTTTAAAATGTACTATAAAAAATTATAAATAAATCTGTCCCGGGTTATTACATAATATAAAGTAAAAATAACATTTTACATTAGGATGTGAAAACCATTGTTTATAATAGGAAAAGTATCGAGAGATCCAAATCAATTTGAAACCATTAACTCTACTATTTACCTCTCAAGAAATTGCTCCAAATAATGATTTCGATTTATTATTTAATAATAAACGAGTTCAATAATTTCAACCCGCATAATTACCCATTACCTAGTATACATTTTTATATTTGTTATATTATTATTATTAATATTGTTATGATTATGGTTATTATATTTTATTATATGTATACATTAATATCATACATAGTATAAAATCGTACTTGAAGCAATTACATCTAACCCTATATTTCATATTGATATTATTCGTACACGATAATTTATTGACTTTAGGAGATGGCCAAATAATAATGTGACCCAAAATACTATAATACACGCCATCTGACTGAGATCTGCACACACCTAGGTATATACTTATATTTGTATAAAAAAAAATACCTTAGTTTAACTTATTTTTACTGCGAAAACACACCTTATACATAGGTTTTTAAGGTTATGATTAATGTAGGTATTAAAGATTTACTGACTATTATAACCGCCGTGTAATCGCTAATTTTAATGTCTCAATATAATATGTAATATTTTTGTATACATAATATTATAGATAAAATAAAATGAAATGTTGAACGTGTAACAGCTATATAGACTCTGTAAATATAGCTAGGCCACCTATTTCGAGCTGCTATAAAGTGTATACACTCAAATATGATATTAGATTTCATGTCTTAACTAAATATAATCTGATCAAACACGATATGGCTGGATCGATAAATAGCTAGCTAGTTTAATATCGTTTTCAAGGTTCCAAGTAGAAAAACATTTTTATTGTGAGTTTAAAAAAAAAAGTACACAGGTAAGTAGGCACCTACACGGAATATTTTTTATTCGCAAAAAATATGAATAAATAAAAAATCGGTGTTAAATAATAGAAAGCGAGAGGCATTGTTGTAAAGTCAATCAAAACCTAATTAAACCGGTCTATTGGCTTCGTCAGAACAGCAAATACCGCCGGTGCTGTTGGAAGGTTTCTAAAACAATATATAAGGGAAAAAATGAAGTATCCAGATTGATAATCAGCTGAAATGATTAATGACATTTCTTTCAACGCGGTACCATTTGTTTAACCAGGCACCAGCTGCTGTATACCGCGAGTTTACCGTACCGTGACAAAGACGGAACTGCAGCAGTAAACGATTATCGTCGACAAAAAGAAAACAACAAGACGCATAATAATATTCTGATACCACTGTTGCATGTCTGTAATCCGTATACTGTATAGTACGGTATAATAATAATAATAATAGTAAAAGAAGAAAAAAGAACCGACGAGAAAACTGTATTTTTAAATGTGAAAACTAGTAATTTGCATTTGAAAACATTTGCGTCATCGATCCCCGAAATTATAGCAGGAAATGAAAGCCTCGACCTTGGGAAGGGGGAAAAATGTTAAATTAAAAGTTTTTTTTTTTCATACTATCATCTTGTGTATACGATCCGGGTCAAGGACACGCCTCAAAGAGTGGATAAAAAGTGTTTATTTTCCTGACTACAAGTATAAACGTTTTTTCTTTTCAATTAACGACCTTCTGCTGTGGACCCTTTTAGAACATGTATTATGTATAATGTATGTATGTATGTATCAGACACGATATATTATTATTATGTGCACGAAGCGACGGAGTAGAATAATATAAGAAATTTCAAAGAACTCTAGTAGATAGGTATTATAATTAATTATTAATTATACGATATCATACATTTAGGCCCCGATGATCGAAACCAGTCAAGTGCGAAACTATACGAATTTGGGGGACACTTTGTAGTTATTGAATCTATATTTTTTTATAAATGGTATCATGATAATATTATTACGTAAACATTAACCCTATCGTATAAACAATCTAACTTGTCACAATAATAAAGCCACGACTAATTTGTAATAATAATTATTATATTATCGTAATAATACAGACATAAAGTTATGAGATTATAATAATATTATAATGTACACAATAGCTATTTAAATAGGTATAATAATATTTATAATTTACAAGCACAATATACTTATACATAAATGAACTTGTTGAATTTATTAAGCAGGTACATAAATTTTCACATAGGTAACAATAAAACTATATAGTTTATATCGACCGATATTTTTCCGAATAAACACCTACTGCCTATTAACTCCATTACTCCAATTTAAATTATTATTGAGCTTAGTGCGTGAGGGTACGACTAAATATATTTTTTTATATTTTTGTTTACTGTTCATCTGTTTATCTGCAATTATGTTGTCACTTATGTGTTTACAGGAATCGTCAAAAAATAATAGAAAAATATTGTAAGACGCATCTTTAAACGCATATTGTTATTATTATTGTTTTACTGTCGGTGCATACACTGGTATACTATAATAATATGATCGTTCCAAACTGTTAATTGCGCAATTTGTAAGTACTCAGTAGGTAGACGTTTATTAAATGATTGAAACAATAATTATTATTATGATACGGCTTGAATGTACGGCGGCGTTGCTCAGACTCAGTGGCGGGGGGAGGGAGGGTAACCGAGAGGCAACCCTCTATCTGAGTTTCTTAAGGGGTGATTATCATTGACCAGATTATTTAAGCAATGACTACAACAGGTTAGGTTACAAACAGTAGTTACAAATATGACATTATAAATATTAAATATGCGTTTATCGCGTTATAGGTGCTGCGGGGTGGGTTAGGTTAGGGGTTTAGGTGGACGATTTTCTAAGCTATGGCCTCTGAAAAATGTCAAGTTCGCCAAGCCACTGGGTACAGTATGTAGGTAGGTACTTCATTGGGCGTGGACCGTGACTCGATGTTATGCATATAGAAAATAATAGAAGTTGAAATGTATTATAATATAATATACGCAATACGCATACCCAATGTTTATACCAATCTACATTAATATAAATTGTTTTAATAGATGACTGAGTAAAACACGTACCTATTCAGTTTGTTTACTTAACAAGTTTAGAACCAACAATAGAGTAAACGTAATTTATGGATTTGTATTATTTTAACAACGTTTTAAACAAACGTTACAAATGGATCCAATGGAAATAAAAAAGCATACAAATATTTTTTTTTTTAGAACTGAATTAGAATAATAGATGAGTAAGTATTATGGAGTGGGTATCTATATATATGGTATCTGAATAATGCAAAACAAATTTTCACTTAATTTGGTTTTCAACGATCTGTTTTTATTTATTTATTTATTTTGACGCCATGTGGTGTTTGACAAGTATGAAGTTGCTTTTATTTTAGACTAGTTAATGAACTTTATATCACGCATATATTTATTTAATACATTACAGATTATATTAAATATTAGTTTCTTTGATACTACCTATACTTTTTTGTACGCCATCCAACCATCGGATTTATTCTTCGAAAATGTTCTCTTTGATATTTTCATCTCACTATAATATTCATACAATAACATCAACGTGTCTCGCAAAACTGAATTAAGGTACCTCAATATTTAAAAAAAAATGTATTTATTTGAAGTTCACGGGTTCAAACTAAATAGTTGAACTGCCGCTACTTAATAGTTAACACATTTTTCGGTGCATACTGCACACGTTTTAATATAGTCCATATAAATATAAATGTGAAATGAGTTGTTTACTATTTAACGGCTAACCTCAGAAACTACTCCGCCGATTTTAATAAAAGTTATTGCAATAGATTCCTTGATACTCGGCGGGTGTTTCAAGATTTCTATGTTCATCCCCTAAGTCGACTATTGCAGGGTCGCTCACAAATGAATTTCGTTTTGACTTGCAAAAATAGAATAATATTTTGTGCGTATTTTATAGGGTGGTAGTTGGTTACAGAAATACAATTTTTTTTTAAATGTATTTATATTATTTTAATAGTCTAAAGCAATATTAAATGTATTGTTCATTATTATTCAAAAGTACAACAAAAGGCAATGTCCTCATATTTGTCGCTGGTAGACTCAAAAACTACTCGACCAATTTAGACGAAAGTTTCAGGGATTGCTCTTAGAGATATCAGGAAAGTTTAGAGAGTGAACTAGTTCAAACTGAGTTCGAAAATATACCAAGTGCCATATCCAATCTGCCACAGGCTGATTGCCCATTTCGGTTGAGTTGTAGTTCACAAAGCGAGGTACACCGATGTTGATTTTCCCGTGAACTGAGGTACCTACACTAAAACCGATGTACTTCGCACTTTTATAGCGCCGTATTTTATGTCTGTTCACTTTTTCTCGGGAAGTCATGGCATAGGTACAGCTTGTTTAAAGTATCATGCAAGTTTTGTAATTTTATGATTAAAAAAAAATGTCGGTTAAAGATAATTAATGCATCAAAGTCAACCCATATCGCTACCCATTACGTCATTAGTATACGATACTTGAACCTAAGAATTCTATACTTAATTTTTTTAATCAATATTTAAAGAAAAAAGCGTTTCAATTATGTGTACATAACTTCATGTATATATTTTGCAGTGTAAAACTGTTTATATAATATAGATTATAGGCCTTCAAAAAAAAAAAAAAAATGTATTGACACCAGTTTTATATTCTATGCCATGGACCATAAGTAGTTCTTGTATTCCTCGTTTTAATTAAATATTGATTAAATATAAAATGTAACTTGTAACTTATCACTATATAATTAACCACCTAACAAATTATTTGATTTGAATTTACACAACATTTGTATAACATGTACACACAAAACTCGTATTAAAAAATGATTAGTTCAATTTATAAATTTATTTTTTATTTGATAGTTTTTAGTATAGTTTATTATACATTATAACATAAACATCTAATTATCTAAAAATAATTAAATCATGATTATTTTAGGAAAATGCAATTTTGTGAATGTATTATGCTCTGCCGCTCTGCTGCACTATTGTTCGATTTTCCGAGCCTAACGACTAACGAGACAGCTTTAGAAACCAATTAATTTATTGATTTTTAGTTATTGACTTCTGCACGAACAATATTGTTACAATATTTTAATCACCTTTACACATATATTTTGATTAACTATAACCTCCGATACATTATAGTTTAGCGTTAATGTTGAAACTTTAAACATCGTGAGATGTTCTAAAAACTTGATATAGTGGCCGGTTATTTACACCTATTATAGTAGTAGCTACTAGCTAGTAGGTACACAAAATGTTAGGCTTTATGGTTGTTGTATTAATTAACTATTGATAATGATGAACCAACATCATTTGTTGAAATATTGAAATTAATTACCCCGTCAACCGATAGGTACTTTATTGATTTAAAAACATCCGCTTATAGCATACGTAAATACATAATATTATATACATCTAAATTTATATATTATGAAGAGGATGTTAAACCAACATGTATTGATCCATCTTACTAAGGCATGACATGGACAATTCAACCGTTTTACTCCATTATTTGAAACATTAAATCGAATTGGTCCATAATATTATAACATTTAATTTTAATAATATTATTATCTAATGCACCAAAAATATTTATTTTTTTTATATTTTAATTTTGAAGCAAAGCAAGTTATGAACATTTTAATATCGTAATTTTTTTTCTACATTTTAGAACGTCCATAGATATAGTCAAAATTAAAATATCAAAAAAAAGAAAGTAAAACGGATTCTTCTCAACGTCAAATCTTTTTATGTTATGGGTTAGCAAGACGGAGACAACACATTGTGGATGTAATAATGCGTTCTCTTAAGAACATTTTTTAAAAAAGTTCTATTGTTGACCTTATTTTAAAACGGTTTGTAACGAGTTCAAAATGAAAAAGTTTTCTGGAAACAAAAAGTCAACCACTCTCAGATGGTTTCTGAAAATTAATTTTTCACAAATTTTGAATTTAATATGGATACCATATAATATATGTACTCATACAATAGTATTTTAATTTATTATTTGTAATAATATATAGATAATAGTGATTTCTGAGGCAGGATTCCCTTTTGCTGTTCGATGTAACTTGTTTTTTTTAGAATATTTACGTACCACATGCGCAGAATTGAAAATAAATTTTCAAGACGCCCATAGTAAAGTTCTGCAGTAAAATCAATAAAACTACAGTATTCTATAATTAATAAACGGAGCAGGTGGTGAAAAGCGTGCATACATTCTGCAGATATTTCGGTGCCTGCAAACACACAATAATTAATATTTAATATCCGATATTTCTGTCGAGACATAATGTAAGGAACGGGAATTTGGTTTTCGGCGTTTTCGAATAATTGTTGCCGAAACCGTATCGTCGAATTTTTACTCAAAACCGGACGACCTACTCGTTTGCTCGAACCGGCATGCAGAAGAGTTTAAATGCATACATAATATAGTTACCTGTAATTAGTTTTCGATCAGTATCACGAAATGCGCGTGCCTCCGCGTTTAGGAAATAAATATTTTATAATATAATATGTATAAATGAATAAAGTTTTGTGAAATTATCTGTTGGTTTCAATACATTTATAGGTACTTCGGTTAAAAGCAATGACTGTCATTATAGACAGGAACTATAATATATACATAGCAGCTGGTTACGTATTGCCATAACTATACATAAAACGTTGTCTATCAGGGTTACATTGTATATATATATATTATACGTACCCATCAACGGTGACAGATAAATACCATCATAGGTACCTACGAGAGGATTTTGATGTTAAATTTGACAAGACACGACTATACACTAGTACGATTTAACGAAGGTATATTATGTTTAAATAAAATGTGAATACATTATTTTACCGTACCGCATGACTATACCTACGAAATGCGGCACGCGCATTTGTAGAGGGCCAAGGATAAAAAAGTTCTATAAAATTGAATAAATGTTGTACGTAAATCAATGAAAAAATGGTTAAATGTTGGCGGTGAGACTCCGTGGTGATAATACAGATAACAAATGCGTAAGATGACACACTCATTTAGCCTTCTTGATATAATACAAATATATGTACGTTAGTATCTAAATATTATAATAAAATGTAAATAGCTATTGCAGACTTAATAGCGTCGCACACGTCTCACGCGCCATTGCATACAAAATTATAAATTTATTTGCTACAATTTTTTTTCAACATATACCTATAATTACCTATAATAATTGCTTATAATTACCTATAATTACCTATATTTGTGTTTATTTTATGAACACGACTAATTTTTTTTCAAACCGATTTTATGTGGCATGATATTTTGAATTACAGCTGCCATGGCAACCAAATATCTTTTTATTGTATGTGCCAACATAGGTTGCCCCTAGAAAACGATGAAAACGGCAATATAAGCGTTGAGACAGCAACAAAAAAACCAACCCACAAAATCTGTAAACACTTTTTTCTCCGTAATCGTATGTTTCCAAGGGTATCTCCTAGCGACCGGTGATGGTTAATATAATTACGTTACCATGCCGATTAGTTGATATATTTTTTTAATCAAAATTTAAAAAAAATTTATAATATGATTCAATCAGGGTGTGCACAGGGGTGGTTTTGGGGGTTCAAACCAACCCCAAATTGGTTTTCTTTATTGTTTAATCTAGTTTTTTTATATATAAAATAAAAACATATACCTATTGTATTCAAAAAAAAATTTAAATTGCACCAAAAAAAAAACCCCGGATTCAATGTATTTCGTGTATAGCGAAGAAAATATCAAGTAGCACGTATCAGTTTTCAAATGATAACCTTCCATTTTTGAATACCTATACGTTGATCATTTTTCGAGCCAAAGTTAGATAATAAAAGAAAATATTAAAAATACAAATTTACAAGTTTCAAACAACTCTCTATTATCTATATCGATGATCGGAAATTGCTTATTGCAGTCGTTTCTCTGAGCAAGAGTGAAGTTTTTTTCTACTATTATTGAAATTGTAAATATCTGTTAATAATAAATACTTACTTACCTACTTATTTCTTATTTCTCAAGTGGAACATTTTTTAAATGCGATTTTAAAGTTTGAATTCAACATCTGTAACTAATTTTATATTTTCAAGAGAGAAATTTTCTTTGGGACCGGTAAAGTATTAAAAATGCAACGCGCAATTGTATTAAATTAAATTCTTAAAATATTGATCAAGGATTATATTATAAAAACGACCTTTTCAAAGATCCACTGCGGAATGTAACTTACCCTGTGACAGATGTGCACGTATAATATAGTCTAACTAAGATATTTGTGCAATGCCAGGTTGACAAAACAATACCCTCTCACCTCCTACCAAGGCTACTAGGCGGAAAAAGTATGTTTAATCGTTTATTATATAGTGATTACTTATTACTACTATTATGATGCCCATAAATATCCCAAGAGCTATTACGCAGCCTTGTGATGTATGGCACTATGGTATACATTATACATATTATTATTATTAAGACTTGTACATAATTCATCTTTTCAGTTTTAATGAGTTTAATAAATAATAATATTTCTTATTATTATAAATATTTTAAGATTTTACTCATTATAAAGAAGGTAGGTAGATATTATTATTATTATGACACAAATTTTCTATAAAACGTATTGGATACAAAATTTATCTTTCTCCGCGATTGTATTAATTGCCTGTTAATGCCTTGACGGTCCTTTTTTTACTTAAATTTTCAATATCTCTTATATTTAAGTTTCAGATCATTTGAAAAACTAAATGAGTCATCATTGTTTACTATCAGTCAAAAACATGTAACTACCTATATCAATATAATATTCAAATATTATAATCGTTAAATATTCAGTATATACTATTTTCATTGTACTAGAAAAATATAAAAGTTTTTTGTTTCAAAGGCTGCATCCGAGTTCCATCCCAATTACAAAAATTGAATTTAAAGATATACTAGTTCCGTACCGTGTTTTTTTTAACGGATATACCAATTCCGCCCCGTGCCAAATCGAATTTAACAATATCACATTATTTAGAAATAAAGATAATATATTTTTTTTTTATAAATTCAATCCAATTACAAATTTGTAAAAATGTATGTTTTTTGACTATTAATATTATTACAGTTTGACTTTGACTATTTATTTAGTATTTACTGAATTTTCAACTATTATTATAAATATATAATATATATTATTAACTATTAAGATTAAATTATGAAAATGTACTAATATTATGAATACTAAAATTTTCTGTATGCATTTTATATCAACAATATTTATTTGTTTAACAAATTATTACGACTAAATTATGAAAATTATTAAGAACGGAATTAGTCTATTATACCCTTTTTTAACTGGGACGGAATTAGTATAAAAAAATGTTTTTAAGGCGGAATTCAAATGCAGCCGCTTCAAATAGGTACTCATTTTTTTAAATTGTTTATAAAAATAAAATCCTAGCCTATTGATTATTATCGATAATTTCTGTAGCTTATGTAAAATTGAGTGATAGTTTGTACCTACTATAGTAATTGAAATTACTGATGAGTGATGACATTGGACCACTGGGACTTGAAAATCAAAATGTAAATAATAATATTATCATAAACATGTAAATAAGTAATGCATATTTTCACTATATAAATTCCTTATTATCCAAATGTTTGAACTTTTGCATACTCCCAGAATAAATAATTATTTTATGGTGATACGTTATTAAGCACTTCAAAAACATTATTAATTATTTATTCAATAAAATAAAATGGAACTTGGTGAAACTTTTAAAGCATTTCATTGCAAACGACTCTGAGCAGAGTCCAGATTATCTACCTACTCTATAATAGTTAATATCGAGTGTCAGCGTTTGATTCGGAGAAATTTAATTGGCCCCCAAATCTAAGTAAATAGTCGATGTTTTACAAAACCCTTAATAGTTATCATTGAACCGACTCCTAAATTTTGATTTACTATTAAAGTCGGACAGTTATTGGTTCCCAATGAATACAAGAAATTGAGTTTTATCACACATTGTGATGTTTGAAATGTATTAAACTATTAACTACAAATTATTAACATTAGAAATAGTATTTATATGCATGCAATATGCATACTTATACATCTTAATAAATATAAATTATAAATCTCATACTTATACATGTTAATTTGTTATCTAATTACCTAATATAAATCAGTAGACAGTAAAAAGCTGAACACGTCACGGGTCGTCAGATCGTTATTAGTTTAATAATAATATTATAAATCAAACCTGCGAATAAAAGAAACACGGTGCAATAAACAGTGATGAAAAAAATGAAATAATATTAATAAAAAAGTAAATTAAATTATTCTTCGTGATTTTTAAAATATATAATATTGAAACGTAAAGTTTATTTTGAATTCAATTTACTAAAAAATATATTGTTTCGAATTCATTTCCGATGTAGACAATATAAGGTAAAGGCAATAATTTTAGTATTATCTTGCAATCGTTTTAGTATCAGCTTGAACATTCTATAATATATATTTGTATTCGTTTAAAACTAATTTTTTTTTTTTTTTGACAATTGCACAGTTGAGAATCAATTCAATGGTTACAGTTTTGGATTTCCCTAATATTTGGAACCAATTCAATTTTCCCCGTTTGACTACAAACTATTTCGCCTTTATATTTATATTTTCTACGGTGTGAACAGTAGAAAATTGCCAACTGCTGTGCGAACAGTAGTTGTTGTTTCCGTCAGTGAATATTAAAATTTCAGACTGCGACTTTGGGCGAACGACTTCTCGCATAATATGTGGTACACGGACACGGACAAACGAGTATACAGTCTCTCGTCCCTATGCGCCTTAGTCAAATTCCCTTTATTGCCGAAGGACTTAGGACATATAACATATAGGGTACGGTTTTTCAACTATGTGCGTAGGTGGCATTTTTTTGGGGGGTGTGGGGGAAGGATGTCGCGTGGGCGCAAACTCCCAGAAAAAATATTGAGGGTCAAACTTGTCATTTTAAATGTGGCAGCAAATTTTGATTAGTTCCCCCCCCCCAACTTAATTGCTTGCAGATTTGTATTCACCTAAAAATGTTTTATTGTTTCAAGTTATTGTTACGGGTTCGGATTTATGAATAAGTATTATTTAAGGTAATGTTTAGTATTGTATTTAATTATTTTTTTACCACCTACTCAATTATTTAGGAAATATTTGTACTTCTAAAACATCAGCAAATGCCAAATATGCACTTAATATGAATAGCATGTACTGTTATATTGAATTTATCTTATTTTATTTATATTGGAGATTATTTTATCGTGAACCTAACATATTCTATACACTGACGAGGCTGAGCGGCTATGTAAGCCTTAACACTTTTATCTTTTGAAATTGCGTTTATCGTCACTCGACACAAAAATGAATCGGTCACTGAGTCACAACAATGCTCAAAGAATGCAGTTGTTACAATTACTCTACCATTAATGAAGTTGCAAAAAATAAATTTGAGAATGCTACAATTCATCTGACCTAGTTATTATACATAATCTCTATATTCCTATCTACTATTGATGTTTAATACATTTTTTTTATCTACATTATAATATGTACATGTTTTTAAAATAACGGCTTTATTCTTTTGCTTAGTAACTGTACATCATCGTACTTTATACATTATACAGGGATATGATGGGCAAGAGACTTGACAAAATAGACCTAGACACAAAATACCAAATGTAAATCATTGTTTAATTCTGGATACAAGATGAAGATGCACGATACAATATAAAAATAAAAGATACAAAGAACATGTTTTAAGACAAGTGTTGGTAGAAAATTCCTAATACCTTCATAAATATCTCAAAAAGAGCCAATTTTTATCATGCACAGAATGTGGTAGTATAAATATTTGGTGAAAGTATCAAATCTACACGAGTTTTCCTGAATAAAAAACATTATGAATTACAACAAAATCAATTTTGTCAGAAACTGGTGATACATAAATACTCCTGTTTTCAGGATATATTTCCAAATTATTTAGATTCCTGCAAATACAATTGAAATAAATTTAACATTTCATTTATTGTACTAATATTGCCACATGACATTTTTTTTTAAAACTTCTTTAGTTTGATTTACAATGTAAATGGTAATTAGTAAAGTTAGTAAGTAGATTTAACTTTCTTTGTAATTAACATTCAAATTGATTAATATTTAGTTTAACCTTAATTTAATCCCCTTATCTGTGATCATTATCTGAAATATTATATGACATACATACTCTAAAAAATGACTAGGCATTCTTAATTATCAGTAGGAACTAGGATGAGCTCTATTTATTAGAATACTGCAGGGTGTATAATGTATGTATGTATAGTTGTATAAATCTTATGATCAAAAAGATTTTTAGTGATTTTGTAAGAATCATAGTCAGTGGTGTAATAATTATGACATACGAGAATTATTAGACGAGAGCTCTGAACGATTCTCTATTACCTATCTAATGATAAACAACTATTCGGAGTACCATAAATCTATATCCATTAATAAAATATAAATTATAAACATTTTATGAAAAGTTTATTTTAAGTTTTAAACATATAATTAATATTAAAACTTTTAAAGTTATTTTTTAAGTACATATTTTTGATATCGTGTAAAATGTAGTTTTTATGTACAACACGTAGGTTTGGAGATTTTTGGTATCATTAAGATCAATCACCTCTTGTGTATAAAATATAAAAACGTGATTGGCAAACAAAAATGTCCAACATTTTTAAAATATCTAAAAAAAGTATATATATAGGTACATTGTGGGTTTGGGTGCTTAATAATTATCTTTAGACGAGAGTTACATTTTAAGTTATTCTATGTATAGCTGAACACGAAAACGTTAAGCCGAATTTCGTTTTCAGTTATAAAACAAATTTAAATATCTGAATTTTGAATAAAAATAATTTTTACAAACATAGTTAGCATTATATTAATACAATTTATTATATGAATACAAAATATTTATCCTTTCACAGTAAATAATGTTAAAACGTCAGATTTGTGAAGAAGTAATATTAAGTACCTACCTAAATAGGTATATCTAATTAGTTTTATTCAGATGAGCTTTTCCCGAAACACCACTTTTACAGCAGGTGGGACAGGTGGGTATTATTATACTATTTATACTGATATATGTATATTATAATATTATTATAAAGTGTATGACTTTATAAGTACTCAATATTATAATGTTTCGCGTATACATCGGAAGACCAAGTGTTGAGTTGTGGTAGAGGTCTTAATGCTTCGGTGTGCCGTTTTTAAAGGGCAAAGTATTGTGAGTGACTGATGAGCTTTACACTGAATAATAAAGGCAACTACGTGTCTACGTCAATGTGAAAAAAATATTTTCGTCAAGTAAATAGAAATGTTCAAACAAATTTAAATACATTTTATGTAATATAAATGTAAAAAAGATTGTTCCCATCACGGTTATTTGTTAAACAACCCGCATATGGTTTCTATTCAATATTGTTAAATTTGTTCTTCAGTTAGTAAAAAAATTGAAATCGTTCCTTTTAAAATAACAATCATACAGTCCTAAATATAATACCACAGTCAGGTATAATGTTTTATTTCATTTATCAAATATTATATTAATTACATAAAAATATCTCATCTCCAGTTAATTAATGACATATATTATGTTTTCAATTTGTTTTCTACAACGAACCTACCGGAATATTTTTGAGCTGTTTTAGTGCCTAAAAAATGCTTTCTTCAAAAAAATTACCATCATTGTAAAATCAATATAGGTTCTTTCCTCAGCTCAAGCTCTAAAACCATCTAATCAGTCATGGAACGAACAACTTTCTTGGAAATGTACGGCGTTTAATCTCCTCGGTGTGATCACGTCGTACGTAACCACATTCAACCAACAAACTGAAATACAAAGGTATTAATATGGATTACTTCAAACTATGGGTATATATATATAGAAAGAGAGGCTACGATTCATTATATATATAAGGCATGTGCATGCGTATAATACCTATAATATGTGTATAATATTATAGTAAATGATAGAAAAAAATATTCACATATTATTATATTATCGCCGTCTTATTCCTTAATGTGGCTATATAGGTAAACATTTAAAATACAAATAATACCTGAATAAATAATAATATTATTAACCACCGCGAAATACCACTTTTACAATAAAATGTTAACCACTTGACTTCGTGAAAAGAAAAAAAAACAAAATTCCTAAAATTAAAAATTAAAGTAGGTACTTATAATGTTTTTTGGTATATAAACTATATTATAGTCTTGTTAAAGTTAAAATAAATATTATTTCATAAAACTGCAAATATTTTACGAAATCAATTAATTATTTTACTCGATGATAACACAATTTGATGGTACAATAACAGTACGTATTCTATACAATATGATGATAAATTTAAGTGTCTACGCTCAAAATTTTAATATTTTTGTTTTAAATAATTTGATGTTATTGGAAAACAATATCTGAAAAAAATTATTTTCATAAATATTTTTTTTGAATGACGACATAGGCGCATTTTTAATTTCTGAATATTTTTTGGAATAGTTCGATATATTGGTCAAACTTAAGTACATACAACGTTCGATATATAGGTCAAATTTCGAACGATTAGTTAATTAGTTTTGAGTTATGATTATAACTACTTAAAGTTTAGATGAGTCGAATAGTTTGGCTTAGGGTACCCCGAAAAATGTTAGTTCACTATAATTATACTACTATGCTCATCTAATCATTAAATACAAGTTACTAATTATTTAATTAGTTGTAATTGACTGCTTGTTCGAAATTTGATTTTTTTGTATTAAAGTTCTTTGAAAAATATTCTGTTTTGTAAAATGAAATTAAAAATGTATGTATGTTGCCATTAAAAAAATAAATAAAACTTAAAACATTATTATATTACAAATTGCAAAAAATAATATTTTCAAAAAGTTAAACATATTTGAATTAATGACTGTAATAATATGCATTTAAATGGATCACCGTGTATATATATATATAATATACATATTATATAGTCATATAGGTACCCATATAGTTTACATGGTTTTAGCATATGGCGCAAAACACTGGAAAACGTACTTACAACTTATGGTTAAACTTTCGTTTTTTAGTTTTCACAAACGGCTAACAGTTTTTGTCGCCATCATCCGGCTTTATACCTTCTTCTGTGCGATAAAGTCTGATGCGTTTCAACCATAATACCATTTATTAGATGGTTAGTTTACCTTTAAAGTGGGGTTTTTATGCAATTATTGTGCCCACGGCGGTCGGTAAATGTATAAGTGCACCGCCGAGCTCACATCGCGGTTATAGCTCATAACGCGGTTATATCTCAGATTATCGTGGTTATAGCTCATATTACCGGAACCGGAAGATATCGGTATTAGATATATCCTTGTTCCTTATTGGTGTACCGGTTCTTCCGGACGTTTCGTGCTCTATATTATTATACATACGTGTTACACTATTACAACCTTTACTTATTTTATTTTTCCACCAGCTGCTCTCGTTCCCACACATTTTTCTTTCGTGTTTCGTCTTACTGCAGGCTGCGGTGATCACTATTCCATGATGATGATAATAATAATATGTGGCTTACACGCATTGCAGGAGCAAATTTTCTTTTTCCAATAATGACTGAATAAATTCTTATTGACTTATTCAATTAGACAACAAGTTATGGGACTCCTCTCGCTATGCTTTCTTCTGCACCACATATATAATTATGTGTATTGTATAATAGTGTAGTACTTATTATCATTGTGGGTTTTTGATTGGAAAATTGCAAAATCACTATCCATCAATTTTAATTAAATCATTAATTACTTCGACGAATGGTAAACTTGATGATATTTAAATATTATTGCGTGCTCGCTTACCTTCTGTAGAAAAGGGTTATGTGTTTTCCATAAATAAAATATTGTGGTATACACACTTACCTCCTCGTAATTGTACATTAAACAACGCCATTAGTATTGTAACATTTAATTTGTTTTACTAAACTAATATATTTTACAGTGATAGAGCACTATTTTGTGTGCCTGTAAAGGTGTGAAATATTGAAGAACACCGTTTGACTTTCAATTCGTACTATTTCTTAAAAAAATACACATCTAACAGTTAAGATTCTAAGCTGAGTGATAAATGTATTGGTCTTACAATGTTTGTGGTTTATTTTTTGTAACTTTGGGGGTGGTTTCTGTGAGGTGACAAATAAAAGTGTCCTCTACGGAAAACCAGTTGTTAACAAAATAATATTGTTTTTTGATTGTAATTCAAAAATAAAACCGTAGAGACTTGCATTTTTTCTCAAATATTTATACAGTTTTTATTTGCACACTTATCTGCAGTAGCTGAGCGAGTTCCCTGATTTCTTATTTTGACAATATACAATTTTACGAATTGTCAGGTACAACACGTATTTATTATTATAATGTAGTAAAAACACATGAATTATTATTTTGATAATAACAGTGGCAGCTATTATCAACAATTACTATTATATGCAGTGAATTATTTTTAATATTGTTATTCTTTTTAGATAAATGCTTTTTAGTAGTCTGTAGATAGTAGATACATGTTATAATATTAACTATTATTGTGTTGGTTAGATGAGACCAGTTTTGTTTGAAATGTATGTAGAAGATTTTTCTGAGATTACTTAAGTGGACAGGTTTAAGTATTGTGAAAACGTTTTTAGAACATATTATTTGCTTATTTGATATTGTTTTTAGAACACTATGTTATGGGGTGTAATGTGAGATGTACGGAAGAGCATTATAATTAATGTTCGAAGAGATGTGTTTTAAAATGTTTGTACCTATTTTATTATTGCATAAACTGAGATAAAACTTGTTCGAGAAATTTAATGCTGGTATCAAAGTGTTTTGAGAATGAACGTAAGGGATTGACGATTGTTGTAGAGAATCGTATTTTTAATATGACAATCTCAGGTTGGGCGTTAATTGTAATCCAAGAATGTTAAGTCCGTAAACATTATAGACAGCAACAATTTTTACTTTCAGCTCAGCGAAAACTGCATGCTTTGTACATTGAAAACCTTTTCTACTTCTAAAAAGTATTTCATTCTTTAAAAATGAACTTTTAATGTCCAAACAACAAAAAAATAAAAATAAAATAACGACCACTTTAATATTTTATATTTGATACCACAGGGCGTTGAACATGTACTATATATTGTGTATATATTTATTTGTTTAAAGTCGTAAAAAAAGATATAAAAACGTTTATAAAAATATTCTATATTTTAAAAGTTGAGCTGTAAAAAAAATATTATATAAATGTCCATCAACACAAACATTTAAACAATAATCGTATCTAGTTCATAATGAATATAGAAAATAATTAAAATACTTTTTTTATATAAGTACCTAAAATCTAAATAAATATAAAGTCAATGGGTATCGTATTTTAAAGAATTTGTGGGTTATGTCTCAACAATTTAACTGCGTATCAAACACAATAGGATACATATAAAAATCTTTTAATTAAAATATACTGCAGTTATCCGTTTTATGTTAACTACAGATATGACATATTTGTACGATATCTTCATAAAATTACAGGAATAACTGAAATATTTCTTTATAACTATACTATTGTGTATAGTATAATATATTGTAATAACAGGTAGGTAATAATAAATAAAACGATTGTCTTAATAATCAGTGATAACCTAAATAATGGATTTTTTAATATTCGTAAGTTAAAAATAAATTTCTGTAATTTGATATTATGTAGTTATAGTTTGTGAATGATAGATTATAAGTTACAATATTCTAAACTTTTCCAGTTATTATTGCTAAATGCGCCATTTATTATTAAAAAAAATCGACTTAATAATTATTGCATACGCTTATTGCATGCTTCCAACCTCGTAGATCCGTCGTAATTATTATGATAATATTGAATTGTATGTACACAAAATGTATTTATCTCTTTTTTTTCTATGAATCTTGAGTCATAAAATTATTACTAATTACGATAAAAGTCAAAAACATGTAATATTAATTATTATTTTCACGTATTTAAAAACGCAATAATTTATGTTGTGAGTTGCGATTTTCTTTGTGCATGACAAAAACCCCACAATAACGAGCGTCATCCACTGTGTAAGTACCTACCTATATCCTATACAAAATTATTAGACATAATTTTTTATCAAATTTCTAATTATTGTTAATTGTCCAGCAACAGCGCCTATCATAAATGATAATATTACTACAATAATTGTTATGAGTCAACAGTTGAATAATATTTCTATATTCAGACGAAATTCCATTTAGTTTAATAATTCACAATAATTACACTTCAATACACGACCGTCTTTCTTATTGGTGGAGATGATTTGATATTTTTCTTATTTTTGAGTGGCGTATTTTTTTGTATCAAGCTGACGAGAATATCCAAATTATTGACATTATTTCTGTCGAGAACCATCGATTGTATTATATTATCATAAGCTTGTACACAAAATAATTACCATCTTTCATTTGATTCATGATTATAATATTACATAGAGTCTACTAAGCAGACTTTGCGAGTATTTTTGTTTTAATAATAATAATTGTAACTGCAGACAGCATAGAGCTTGTTATGACATAACAGTCTAAATTACCTTTACTATTCGAGGTTAACCATGAATATTTCAAACATTCAATGTCATGTATATTAAGACTGTTACAAATAGGTGTCTATACCCACATACATAAGTAGACTAATTTAGTTATATAAGTAAAAACTGATCTTTAAAAGTTAAAATATTTTTGCAACATTATAAGAATAGTCAGTGTGTAATACAAGCAAAATATATATATTATTTTATCTTTGCTTCATCGTAATATAAGGAACTTTACCTTTTATTCGAGAGTTCATAATTGTATTGGGTACAATATTATTTGTTATTAATTATTATTAGCATATGAATGACGATTTCTTGACGATATCTATGCTCAGCTGACCCAACCGAATAAATCAATATAATCACTTAAACATGTGTATATATATTATTCAATCATTTTGGAAAAAAATCGACACAGTTGTGGGAATCCAATCGATTTGTGTTGAACGTCGATGTACCTTAGTGCCTATGTAGAATATACAGTATACATTAAACATATTATATTGTATAGGTATTTCCATAAAACCATAGTATAGGTATTCAAAGGTTCAAAAGCTCGTTTGAACGTCTCTATGCGGTGTAAATGATAGTATTTACCTTACTTACGTGCATGTTATATTATATAGGTGCTTAAGAGAGATGGAGAGAAAGAGGTGTCTGCAATCCCCTTTTGTCACAAAGTTCCGTTGTCGTCGCATTAATTATACGACCGGGCCGGTCGCTAGGGCGAGTTTGTATACAATACGTCTATAATATTATGTATGGCTAGGTATATGCATGCATATTTATTGTATATTATATTTTAACACAATAATATAATATTAAATAGCCACATCGTATTGTACGACGCGCGTTTCTCGGCCGGATACCGCGTTACCGGATACCGCGTTGGGGATTCTTATATTAAGCGGCGGCGGTGCAATACAAAAACTAACGTTTAAAAACCGGACACTACATGTACACAGGGAGCGTATATTACCGGACGTCGGATTTTGTTTCGATCGTACATTTGCGGCGCAGGATATAAGTCTTGCGTGCTATCGTATATACATTATATGAATTCCTGCGAAGCGATGGCGTTCCTTAAACGATCGTACGGAGGTCGGTCGCAGTTTTTTTCAGTATAGTTTTTCCGGACGCTTAGTTTAGGACAGTAGCGCAATGCATACGCCGAGAAAATTGAAAAAAAATCCCTTCTGTAGAGCGCACGCTGCCAGAGCTTTTTTACTTTCACGTCAATAGAAACGGGAATAAAAGCATCTCCGTATTACTAGGAAACTGAAATCTGCAGTCAATCCCGTCTGAACCTGCCCATAATCTGCCAAACACTCCAAACACAAATATTATACCATATTAAACCATGTGGTATGACAGATGAGCTTAAATACAGAGGAGCTTTCAAGACAAAACCCAAAATTGGCAAAAAAAAATATTAAAATAGTTAAAGCAATTATTCGACGTAGACAGATTCATTTAGAGCAGTATTGCAAAAAGAAAAAATATATTTGAATGTACAGACAGCAGTATATAATTGTAATTCGGTGAATATTAAGTCTGTCTACAGTTCTACCGATGATAATAATAATAATAATCATTGATAAGTTTTATTACCATTTAAAGTCACCGGTCAGAGCATCTCGATGGCGAGTTTGCACTTCATAAGTAATAATTTAACATCAAAGTTTGTGCCATTACGTATTTATTATACATAATAATATATTGTTTTTAATTGACATGATTTTTTTTTGTAAATTTACAGCTTATACAACTTTAAAATTTGAGTGCTGATGTCCTCGTCGGGCCCGACTGCTAGACTGATAGGGCGTTGGGTTACATCGAGGTTGCTGAGTTCAAACATGATATTATTGTAATGCGGGTGCTCGTTCATTTAGCGATTTGTCGTAATTTGTCATAAATATTTACGTCTTGCAGGTGTATATTATTGTAAGAACTGTATCACGAAATAAATTGCCCCTGTCCCATCATGTGTCAAGTGTCCGACCGATTTCGAGCCTCTCGACATTCGAAATCTCATAATATCCACTTGCGCCCTGCACGAACACCCCCCGAAGTTGTACCCACAGTACGTTCTTGTAGTCTGTCGCAACAATGCAGCTGCGGATTGACCCACTGTGCCGCGTCGTCGCCTTGATAGTCATTTTATTAAATATTATATTATTGCAAAATAATCATCGTCATCATCGTCGTCGTCGTCGCCGCCGCAATAATATTACTATCGTTATTATTATTATTATTATTATTAGTTTTTGTTATTGTTTTTCCACTTGTTTGTGCGCGACACACATACCGCACACAGCAGCTCTCGGGTGGCGGCGGCGGCGGCGGCAGCGGCCACCGCGTGCGCGCTCTGCAGGCCAGAGGGGATTCCCCCCCGGACCGACCGCGTGGATACACACGAACACACACACACACACAAACCGACGACGGGCGCGCGCGCGCGCACACTCACACTCACTCACACACACACACACACACACACACGCGCACATTCAAGCCATTACGCGTTGCGCTAGCTCTCCGTTGCGACGTTTCGCGAATACCATCTCCGAGAGTCCCTCACTCACTCGTGTGCGAGTCTGATGGTCGTACGATCGCGCCCAACTTTTAAATCCGAAACCCAGTCGTAACGTTATCGTTTGCCGCCGTTTCAAAAAAAAAAAAAAAAACATCGATTCGTCGATGATATTATTATTATTATTGTTTTTTTAATTGTCTTATTTTTTCGTCGTTTACATTAATTATCGATTCTTCCGCCTTCCCGAGTCTCGTCTCTCTCTCTCTCTTGCTCTCTCGTACCGAAATTTTTTTTTTATATAATTAAAAAACATAATCCGTCGGTTTCCAACAACCGACATCGATCGGAATTTGTTGGAATTATTATTATCGCACACTGGAACACGGTCGACCTACTGCTCGCGAGCATCGCACACACCATAATACGCTTGTTGTATTAAAGAGTCGGACGTTTTCACTTATATTATTATAAAATCGATTATCGAGTTCGGAACGAAATTTGTTAAAATTATTTTTTATTTTTTCTAAGATTTTTCAATAATCAATCGCTTGTGAAAGTTTCGATTTTGTGCGCTTTCGCGAGGAGTTTTTCCGCAATCCCTATTATCAACGTCATTGGACGTTTGAAAATGTGTCCAACGTCCGCAAGGATTTCCCATTTTAAGGTAAGTCGACCTCCACGTGACGATAATAATGATAATAATAATTCAATTTGTACTGCACCGAAAAAGCTCGGGTTTCTTTGGTTTTATATAGATATATCGTATATATATATTATACAATACAGACGAGTTAGTTAAACAAAAGTAACACCGTCCATGCCCACGTAATAATATACAAATTGATTTTAAAATAAATATCTTGCGTAGTCGTTTATAATTTCGACCGCATTTCTATGTCATATGATTTATGCCGTAACCGTCCGTAGGTACATATTGTATCGGTGGATATGCAATTTATACTACTCTGTCGTATTTATTACCGTTCGGGGTATTGATAAATACACATTCTAGAACAATGAAGTAAAAGGTTTGAGTTTATATATTATTCCTACAAATGGCCTCTCCAAACACAGTTCCACAAAATATAATATGAATACCGACTACCTACCTGACCTACCTACCTACCTACCATTTATGGATTTAAAATTGTAATGAAATTACTAGTATATTCAATATTGGTTAGTACAAAATACATACATTTTTTTCCATCTACATACTTGTTTTAAATAAACAATACGGGTTCTGTCCAAAATTTAAAATTTTCACCAGTTACAGTTTTGTTGACTTAATTATGACTAAAAAAAAAAAAAAAAATAGAGAAAGAAAATGGAATATAAAATTTGTTTGAATCACTGAATTGCTTAATTGTTTACATTAGTATGCTTACTTTAGAAAAACTCACAGACTTCCAATTCATTTTTAATAGTAACGAGAAAAACTTTTTTTTTAAAACAATAAATAATAAATGTTTATAAAATAAATAATAATATATCCATTATAAATAGTGTTTTCATTAACTACAATAAAGTTTAAACCATTATTTAATCTAGTTCTTAATGAATATTTAAACGTACTTAGAGTATAAATGTTACTTTTGATCATTTTGTTATCAGTTGAAACATAATATAAGTTTCACGCAACCTTTAACAAACAGAAAAAATACAAATTCTTATTACTATAAAATATAATGATAAAATGTATTCGTATTACTAAAATATAAACATAAAACATCAATGATTATTTTATATTAAATTTAGCAAACGTTAAAAAATAAACTAATTGAATTTGGTTAAAAGAAAACCTTGAGTTCAGTAAACCGGAATGATGTTTTCTCTAATAGTCTAATCAATCATCCATCAAAAAACTTGGAGTATAATATAATATTATATAGTCTAGATATTTAATTTGCGTGTTGCATAAATATGTTATGGGATCTACATGTATAATCTATATCTATATCCATAATAAAGTGTACCTAAAATGATATGAATAAGAATACACCACATTGTACAACCAATACTTCGCTCGGCTCGAAGTCTACAATAAATAAAACGTAGTTTTATACGGTTTTGCAATATTTGATTTTTTTTCATTATTTATTTTGATAGTTTTATTTAAATGTGAAAAAAAACCATTTTTTTTTATAAATGTACAGTGTAGGGTATAAACAGCTCATTTTTTTAGAACCAAAAACTGGTTTCAATTAATCAAACTTGATTTTTAATTATAATACCACATATTAAAATTTAAAATAAATATCTTTGTATAAATCAGTTGTCGCTAATAGGTACGACGCACATTTTACGTTATGTCATTTACTCATACGTATAGTGTATATGACTGAGAACATTAATTGTTCATTTCACCCATCAATTAAAAGTTCTAAATAATATGATTTCATTTTTTTATGGTCTTTATACGTTCAAATTTTTTTCCAATAGTTGAAATTCTGTTTTTTCCCCTTTTGAAAATTATTTATCCGTCTTTATATTTTGTGTATAAATAATTGCGATAAGATATGTATTATTTTGATAAACTAGGTATTCTTGTAGGGTAATCCAGTACCGTTGTGAAGCTGTTTATTTTGCTTGAAACGAGGGGCTTTTAGTGTTATTCTTGGTAATTTATTTTGGCAAGTTGGTAATTTTTAATTTTTGTTGGGAATGGTGCTATCTATCCTGGGTTTGTGTAGGTTAAGTGAGGTATTATTATTACCGTAGTATAGTAGGGTATATTTCATCTGAAGTGTTGAACTGTGATTTAACAATGGATGCAGGATTATCATCATTGTATGACCTTGGTTATGGTTTTGGATGATGTGGATTTTCCAGGTTAATTTTCCATCTAGATGTAGGTATCGCTTTAAATAATAGATTTGATATAGTTTATTTATTTTGTATTTAAAAAAAAAATAACTAATAAATGATATCGTACATATTTGGATTAAGTAAATTTAAGTTACGTAGTTATATTTGCTTGTGTGCTATTTTCTTAACTGAAACAACAATTTATTTTATTATTTCGAGAAAAATGAGTGTAGATTTGCTTTTCGTCCTCTTCAAATGTAGACTGTGGTGCATATGTAAATTTGTGTTCTCTATAAAATCTCTAATTATTATGGACCATTGTGTTGTCCCCTTGAGATTCTTATGTTACTTCGACAAGTCGTTTTCGAGAACAATGGCATCAAATATACTCACAACAGTTCAAAAACAGAAAAACTAAAACTACCTTCCAAGCTTGTACATTTCGAAAGCACTGCTAAAATTTTAGTATGATAATTTGATACGAGATACGTACCTAACCTATGTATTCTGCCGAATGACTTCAATAGCTCTTGAATATTATAATCTGCAGGACATAATGTACTTACGCATATAGGTACCCAACATAAATAAAAACAATATAAGCTTTCACACGAGCAAATGGTAAACATTTAGAATAAAAGCAACCAAGAAGAATTAAATGATATTTGCATTTTTATTAAAAATGAATCAATCAATACTAAATATTTACTCAGTTTTGTTTATGTATTACAGTATTAACGTTAAAATAAATTCTAAAAATAAAATATAAGAGTTAATACATCGAGATTCGAGAATGACGTAGAATTTTTCCATTAGGTAAAAGCATATTAATTTGAGTGTAACCTGTGACGAGTAAAAAAAGGGTTCACCTCTAAAGAATTGTTCAGTGAAGCAAAAATACTTTTCTCCCCAATACACCAAAAATAAAAACATACAAATAAGTCCCAGTGCCGTTGTCAATATAATTGAGATATATCTATCATTTTAGATTCTAAGCGGAGCGATGATAGTAGGTATTCAAATATTTTTTTTCATTTATATAAGTAATTTAGTTAAAATTTCTTACCACCATAATAAAACTGCAGTTGGCTATTATTTTAATAATATGTTTACTGTATTTACTATTTTATATGTAATGAATTCAAAAATGTGTATTTTGATTTGTTTTTTTAAAATCAGCTTTATTTAGGTATAACTATCTATAATAAATTTTAAGCACAATAACCAATAAGGTATATCTTGTTTATGGACACTAACCATTAACTGCGCGTATGTGTGCGTGCGTGTTCGTATGGGGGCGAATTCAATACATCTTTTGAATTTTGGAAAGTTATATTGTCAAACGCGTATGTGAATAATTTTTCTTTCCGTCTATAATTTCTTTATCTCCCGGTGTAACTTCTTTATCTTTTTTTTATTACGTTACACACGTATAATATTAATGACGATATAATAATTAATAATAACAGTTATAATATCTTCACTGGCCGATAATTAACTCGTAATTTAATTAAAACATTAAAACTAATTATTTTGTTTATTGTTCACAAGTGATTTTATTAAATTTAATCGACAACCAAATGGTTATAAGTTCGAATTATGTTTTTATTACCATCACTTCGACGTTTTATCGACATTGAAGTTTATAACGTATACCTTCACAACCAAAACTAGTTTAAAAGTTGTTGAACAAAATACTGCTGGTCGACGACAAAATAAGTCGCCGTCGTCCAAAATATACGAACTGGATTCCGTCACACTCGTCGTTTATTAATTATTCGTGTATAACTATGGTACCTGATACACTTCGATAATAATACATATAGGTATCATTATTATAACAATTATTATCAATATTAGCATGTCTGGTATAGTCGCGCGTACAACAATAATACGCAGGTGTAGGCGTGCATAATATGGGTCCTGTGATTAAAAAAACAATAATTATCGAACACGACGGTGTACAATGTGCGTAATAATGATAATAACAACAACGATATGTACGTACGTACCGCGGGTGATGAACCGGAGACGAAATGCTTACCACGACCATAGTCAGCCGGCGTGGTGTCATTGCAGGATGCGTATTCTCTGGACAAATACATTCATAATGATATTAAATGTACGAGGCGGACACTGCACAAAGACACTCGGCGCAAGTTTTTTACGACGTGCGTGCCGAGCCCGTTTGGCGTCTATGTTTCGTCCCTTTTGTCTGCCCCCCGCGATGAGGACGACATCTCTCTCGAGCACACGCACACGTACTCACCCACACTCTCCCGCACTCACCCTCACTCACACACACCCACCCACCCACACACACACACACGAATATCGGATACGCTGCAGGTATATGTGTATGTGTTTTTGCTAAACGGAGACACGCGAATTTTGAAAACTTGATATCTGCCGCAGAGCAAACGTGACGGATGTATATAGTTTTACTCGAGATCTTTTGTTTTCGCATAATATTATTTCCGTCACACGAGTCGTTGTCGGATACCGCATATACATATATAGGTGTAACATCTGTCGTCGCGACGCTCTCTTTTGGGTTTATAGGTACCTGTAACGTATAATATAATATTATACGCCGTATACCATCATTGTTGTTGTCATTTCGTCAAATTTGAGCTGCGGCAGATCTATGGGCAGGTATAGGCAGGTAGGTACTTTGGCAATAACGAGAGGAAATGAAAACTTTTTTTTTTTTAAAAAACACAATAATAATAATAAAAAAAAAAATAATAACAATAATAACGCATTCGTTTTCCGCACACCACCGAATGAATATAATATTTTACGAGCGGCATAACAACAACAGCAGTGGAGTTTAGATGACTTTAGAAAAAAAGCGCACATGGTTTAATTTTCTGTTCACGGTAAAAAGTATGCACAGCTAAACACGAGGGGCGAAACAATATTATATATATACCTACAATAATTGAAATATATTTCAGCGAATATTTTTAAACTTTTTTATATTACGATGAAATTCACACACAAGTACTTACCTGTCAGAGTTCTAACGAAATTGAACGTTACAAATTATTATATTCGCATGAATATTATATAGTAAATAATACGCTTTAAAATGTCTTAAACTAACATTGATGGTGGTATATAATTTATATTATATCCATGCTATCTGTATTCTGTATATTACATACGAATTAGATTATGTCATAATATGTTTCCAGAAATGTCCACTAATAACTCATTTGATTTTTATTGAGAAATATTATATACTTATATAATTAATTGGACTCGATTCATATTCATAATCATGAAATTATAACGATTTTTATGGGTATTTTTTTTTATCTCGTTGATAAACTTTTCCCGTTTAAATAAAATGACCCAGTCTAATTATTAATTGCCAAGTGTGGTATAACATTATTGATTTTCACTTTTAATTTCACTTTTAATTATTTTATTACTAGACTTGCATAAAACCTTCCTAACATCGAACCTCGAATGTCTATGCGTATTATACTATAACGTAATACATTAAAAAAATTAAAAAATATTGATAACAATTAACTAATAAAACATAATAATCGTCTGTATATTCAATTTACGCTTAGCTATTCATGTCGTATAGCGCACGAAACGATTGAGTTTGAACATAGTTCCAAACTAAAGATTTTGGTTTTGGTTTTTACTCTATCGTTTTGATTTAATATGATGTCGAGAACAGTAATTGTGTTTTTCAGCTATTAAATGATTTAAATTACCATTTATTATGGTACAATCTTTATTGAGTTTTCCTTCAGTTTTTTTTGGATAACCTACATCATTGGAATAATAATACAACTGTTGGCTAATATTATTCATGATATTATGTTCTAACAATATCCTCTAAGATTCAGTAAGTAATTCTTTGATAAGGTATAGATATTGATAAATGCGAAGAGTTTACTTGGTCTTGTAGTTAGTACATTTCCATATTCCATACGTAATATTTCACGTCAAGTTTGTATTGACAATAGGAGTGTCACGGGTCTGCTAAGTTTAAGAGCTATGAATAGATGAAAAATTGTGTAAAATATCTACTATTAATATACTACAACTGCACTACGTCACAGTAACACAACAAATGAAATAACAACCGTCGTTCAATATAATAATTTCGTACTTAAGTAAAAAAAAAAATTTTAAGTAGGTAGGTAAAGAAAACGTTTAACGTTGAAATTATAATAGGTAACTGATTAGAAAAATAAAACAAATGGATTTTGAAAAACGAGCCCACTTGTGTTGGCACCTTAAGTCTGATGACATTGAGGCATGTAATTGTAAACAATGTTATTTTAAATTAGTACCTACATTATCCATAATACGGAATAACACTTTTATATGATTCATCACATTCATGATTCGTATTATAGGCATAGGTAATAAAAATATAGATTATTGTTTTTCGAGAACAATCAAAAGTAAACACCTGCGTTGAGATATTATAAAGTCTTACGTATATGATTTTGATTAAACATCTGAATAACAGATTATTATATAAAGAAAATTGTTATTTTTTCTCGGCAAAACGCGTATTTTTGTTGTTTCTGAAAATATGAGATATTATTGCGGTGTTCTTTTATGCTTATCGTTGTGCTGCAATGCAACGAATAACAATTGTATTTATCAATTCAATTAGGTACAACGCTTAACTTCTTACGTTTTAGTGCAACACAATGGAACGAACAAGTTAATGTTCTATGGCTGCATTTATAAAATACTATAACCAAAAAAGAAGAATGGACTTTTAAAATATTTTAAAATGCGAAAATATATTTGGTAACCCCACAACAACACAAAAAAAAAATTAAACGATAGTTTAACATTTTATTTTATAATTGTATAAATAAAATAGTTCCCGCGGCTCAATCAATTGTAGATAAATACGTATAGTGGTGTAATCAAGGCATATATCTTGAAAAAACAGAAAAATATCGAATCATTAGCTTCATTATTTATTTTTTAGTAGGTTTATTAATGTAATAATGTATATTATAATAATTTTTTTACCACCGACAAAATATGCATTATATGACTATCTTTGTTTGCATGTTGGTATATTGATGCAAATCATCATAAAAAAAATATTTTACTTTTAAGATTTCTAAGTTTTATGTTCATTTCTATGAAGCATCAACACATAGGCAGGTAAGTTATCGATGTCGAGGAATACATTTCTAACAGAATCTGCCACGTCCTCATCCTTCGTAAAACTGATTACTCTATTAAATACTTCTTTTTGCATTAAATCACACAATAGAACGTTTTTAGACGATTCAAAAATATGTCTAGATTTTAAATTATTGTTTTTAATTTCCACCAAGGTGTGAGGATACGAAATCGCCTTTCTATATGTTTATATAGCAAACGTGTGATAATTGTTTAAATTATTGTTTGTCCATCATAAAATATTGTGCTTACATACTATTTGCATCAGTGGTAAACATATTTTATAACAGCAACCTACTAACAAGTATTGCATTGAGTAAACCTAAAATTATTTTACTGCACAACACACGCAATGTATTTTTGTTATGACTAAATTTGTACAAAATTAATAAGATTGATTAAATACCTAAGTTTTTTATACACTGAGATTTCCGAGAAATGTGTTCTATGTAGGTATTCGTTTTTTTTCACCGTTAAGAATTCGTAAATTGTCCATCCCAATTACTCTAATACACGTCTATAACAATACATACAAGTTAAAAAAACAATGTAGGTACACAGTGTCTGTGTATGAATGATATTGAATTGATATCCATGTGACATTCACGTTATTTTTTTTACACTCCAATTAGGTCTAGGTTTTGGATAAAATAACTTCCTACTTGACCACATAGGCACTTGTATTATTGAGGAATACGTGTTATAAAAACTGGTCGGAAATATAGTAAAAAAAAAAGTACTTTGACACGTGATATTGAATAGGGTAGCCATCGTAACTGTTGTCAATAATTAAGAAGATTAAAATACCTACAATTTTTATAGTGTTCGTGAATTAGTATTTGGGCGTATTATTAAGTACACAGTTACGAAATTTTGGTGTAAAATATTATGGAATTACATCGCAAACTTTAATCATAATATTCAAATTAATTATACACAAAATGTAATTGGTAGGTACACTTTTAAACATCTAATATTTATTTATTTTAGCTTCTATCAAATTATTTAAGCATACCGTGGCTCAAAATAAAACGATTCCAATCGATCGATGTCCTTAAATTCAGAAAATTGATTATGCATAATTATGTTTGAACTTTGTTTAGTCGCGGTATAGTATAGCTCTAAAAGTAAAAAAGTATCGAGTTCACTTTCTATAAAACGAAATTATATTGACGAGATATCCCAGGATGATCAATGTTTTATAATTGCCTTTAACAATTTAACATAATTGTATAAAATATGAAGCTCCTTCGTCCGACCCGTCAACAACATAAAACTAAGCCATGAATGATTTAAAGCTCTTTATATAATATTCAGAACCCATTTTATTATAAGATATTCCCTTATTTCGTTATTGTGTACAATTTTCGTTTCTTTAAACCATTTTTAATAAGGTCGTTAGAGCAGACAATCGTAATTATTTTCAAATGTTGAAGTATTATAACACAAATAATGATGTGGGTGTACGGTGAATATCATCGTTTAAGGCAAAACCGAGTTTGAATTGTATTTTATAAACTTAAATTAAACTTAAAAATCGCAATTATATAGAATCAGAACAAATAATTATTGTTTAGCAGACGAATCAACATAACGAAATGGAAACAATATATTTATTTGTTTTAAAAAACGAATTGGTATAAAATGCAGACTGTAGGTACACGCTGACAGTTGTTTGACGATTATATTTGGGTTATAAGCTTGAATAATTATAGAGATATAGTATACACGATATCATTTTAATGTATTGTATTGTATTGTATTTCACATTTTTTACTGTATATTGTAGGAATATAAATATATAATCTGAATATAATATTTATCTATGTATATTACCTGTAAATATTATAATTATTATAAAAAGATTGTTACTGCTCATTAAAAAACGTTAATGTATCTATTAATAGAACACAATATCGAGCACATCATTGTTAAACTAATGATCTTTCTATCACGCTCCTGAATATCAAAATACGATTAAATTAATTACAAACCTAATATTTCCTGTACAAATTAAACATTGTATTTTATTATAATATACCTATTTATTTCATCTATTTTTAGCTACTTCAATGGATGATTAATATAACATGTTATTATTGTTTATGATATATTTTTTCAATTAAATTAATCATACATCAAACTTTACATCCACTTTTTAATGATAAAATATTTACACATAGATATTGGTGTAAAGACTGTAAAGTATTAGGTTAAATCGATTTAAATTGATGAATGAAATATTATAAGAGTTTATGCACTTATAGATTTTGAATCGGACAAAAAGTTAGAATTTAAATTGAATAGTCGGTTTTTTGTTTTATTTTTTTTTTATTATTATAATATTAAAATCAAATAATCAATGAGAACACTGGAAAATGTCGTTCGTTGTGACATGTGTTGTAAATATTCTGACGTAAGTACACCTGGTTCCTTAGTTTAGACGTCATTATAGGACTTATACTATTCTTGTAAATATACGCATTACCAAAAATCGTGCCAAAACTATTATAAGAGGTTTAGATAATTATAATATATTTTTTTTTTCAGCACATTAATCTCACTGAATTTCGTATCACAAATTAGACATGTGATTTCAATCTACATAATATTATTAGCATCGCAAGTCTAGTAAACGTTCGTTAATAAGACGTAGTAAGCCAAAAACAACTTTCAAAGCATAAAATTAATTAATTGTTATCGCAATTTTATAAAGAAATACATAACATTGCGACGAAGAACCAGGAGAATCTATTATACAAACGTAATAATTTGCATCATTACATTAATATCATTCCTAATGGAAAATTTAATTTTAGCCGATTCCGAATAACTGTAATATCATAAAAAAATATCGAAACATATTATTTTAAACAATTTAAACAAAGGACGTGCATTGTGTAATTGCTTACATTTACGTGGGTACGCGATATTACCGGACCGACGACGGCTATTAACTTGAAAAAAGTTGTACCTTGTACAGAATAATATGTGGTCGAACATAATATTTTGTCGATGAGCATTGTATTGACTATGCTGTTGTTCGCGACTTTTAAATGTTCAATACATCTTGTACAAATCCATGTCGAGCGATTCAACTCTGGTTTTGTTGACCGTGTACGAAAATCAGACGAAGTTAACTCATATTAGCCGGTTTTCGACATTCAAGTCATAAACATGGGTCTAAACATAGGTACCAGTATAACAATATTATTATGTGCATCAACACGATACCTGCGGTTTTTATGTACCTGTGTGCGATGGAAAACTAAAATTGTTCGGCGAGACAATACTAACTAAAATCATTTCCTCGTTTTTGTCGTCCACAATCGAACATAGTGTAGAAAAAATGCACTTTATTCGGTGGGTTGAGTCCGCGTGAAATTATAATATTTACTCATACGGTTATACTTACAACCTTTGTTGTACAAGTACTCAACCCGTATTATATACATGCCTATATATATATATATATATATAAATGCGTGTATCAATATCAAACCAATGCGGGCTTCCCAATGTCAATTTTATTTTTTTATCGGATTTTGAATTCACCATGAACTTTGGGGAACTTTTGACGTTCCGACGATAGATTCGTTTTTTAATATTACGCTCGAACATCCCAAATAATTCCTATTAAATCGTTGTCCACGAATCAAACATTTTTCCTCGAAAATCTCCCATCGTATTTTTCACAAAACCGTGTCATTGAAAGCATTAAAATAGTCTCGTGCTTCGTATATCGTATTGACCATGAGATCTAATAATAATTTTTTTTTTTTAAACAGTGTTATATATTATCATGGTTTACTTGCCACGGTATATCTCTTCGCGAGACGCTAATAGTCATTATTTCTGTCATTCCTAATATACATATTATAGTATATATAACATTAACCATAGACATATTAACATATTAACCTACATAGAAAGATATAAACTTATGTGATCACATAGTAGTTAATAATTGCAAATATTTTGACCAAATGTTTACTTTTCTTTCGCTGTCACACATATGTAATTGATTCATAAAAAAATGTAATAAAATGGCTTACTAATGCTTATAACATTTATTGGGTAAAACCTACCCAAAAAGTTATAGATTATGTAATGAAAAATATAAATGTAAATTATCTTCACTACAATTAATTGTAATTAATTAATTGAATAGGTTAATTTTCTTGTTGTTATTATCATTTTTAAATAGTTATAACGTAAAATGATTAATACATATCAAACTAAAATATGCTGCCTTAATATGTATTATTATTTATTATTGGTAATGAACATAATTGAGGTAATTAACCAACCTAACATGTAATTTACATCATTATAAGTTTATAGTTGTTTGTAAGTACCTAAATGTTCTTGAATATATATATTATAAAACGAATCAAACACCAATGAATGTATTCGACTGCATAATTATCCACGAAACAATGATCAATCGAATTAAATCGACATTTATTAAATGATGAACAATCAATTACCTACCTGTAGTAGTTGTATGTTCTGATGTTCATCGAATAATATCTGTGTACTTTATATTCACCAATAAAATATGTTTTACTGACGTTTAATTAAGTTATTGAAGTCAAACAAATATAAATTATGTTCAATTAATTTAGACGAATAAATTATAGAATTATAAATATTGGTTAGTAGGTGTTGAAGCTGATATTAAATAACAACATAATACAGCAGGAGCGAATAAAATATAAATACAGGTATATATCTTATGGTTGTCCTTAGCATTGATCTCTTAACAATACAACATGTCTAACGAGTCCTTAAATATATCTTTACGCAATAACTAATAAAGGTAATTTGTTTCACCGGGATATTAATTATTGACGGTATATTGCTTATACGATTATGAATATTTTAATTACTCCTTCTCATTCTCCACGACCCTCTCTCTCCGGTTTTCCTGTCTTATACATTCTACCGACTTGCAGACTTTTTGTTTTAAATTTAAATCTATTAAACATTACATTATAATAATCTCAAACATTGTATTATACTTTTCAGTTTTGTGCTCCCGCCCGTTTATAAAATAATAATGCGTATAAATTATAGGTGGATAATGTATAATATAGTTACAATAATCAATGATTAAAATTAAAAATCACAGTCCTTGAAGTCGCCGAAGGTGTATAATATAATATAATATTATATCATTATCATATAAGCCTGCGCGCGTATCTGCTAACCCATATACCTACTCCACAATGTATCTGGTGAATTGAAAGTTGATTTTGGCAACTATCCCGTTTTTAAAATAATTAGTCCTTGAATAGAGCGGAAGTCTCGGTTAATTTATTTATCTCGTCTAAGTTTAATCTCCATGGGTTTTTTTTTTTTTTTTTGGAGGTCTGGTACCAATGGTCTTAATACAATTTTCCTAGTTGTTATCATGATCATCAAAACATCCAGATTTTAAGAGGTACCTATAATATTTAATGACATGCAGACAAGTTAACACTTAACCGTAAAAATGAATGGTGTAAAATAATTAAAAGGTTACCTAGCACGTTCAATGTATATAATCGTATAAATGTTTATAACCCCAAATGTCATTAATGGGTAGGTAGGTATCTACACATTATGCATAATTACGTAAATTTTGTAAATATTTTATTGAATAATATAATATCAAATCTAAGACATAAAGTTTTCACAATTCGTTATTATTTTGGTGTGAACGAGTTTTTGGAGTGGAAACCAATAATGGTAGTTATTAATCACGAATAATATTTAATTTTGATTAATAACTATCAATATTTCTGAAAGTATTTAAAATTATTGACAAAATTAATAACTTAGTATAACAGCTATAAATGTAGTATAGTAGCTATTTAAGTGATGAGAGAGAAAAATAACAATTTTCATAAATGTTGTTAGGTTAATCTAAAAGCAACACAAAACAAGTTTTAATAGAATTATACATTTTTTGGTGGAAAAATATTTACTGTCTTCATCGTCAAATAGACACATTATATCATTTATGCTTAACTCCGACATGCGTTTTGAAACAATGTATAATATCTATTAAGTTATTTTATAAAATGTATTGATTATAGAACTTATTCCACTTGGTTTGAAATTAAAAAGTTATATAGGTGTCATTAGATGTATAATAATTGGTAATTAATTCATTCATATTTAATAAAAAAAAATACACATTCGTGTTCATAAAAACGTAAATATTCGTATCTTGCGTCTAATCCTTAAACAATATTATGTAATCTAGTAGGCATGTACAACCCTACAAAGTTTGTAGAAAAATGAAATATATAATTCTAATTTTTTTTAAACTATTATTTAGACTGTTAAAATTCTAAATTAAATTCACTTATTTGATAGCCAATATAATATATGTCATTATTAATCATTTTACGGTAAACAATTCATGCATGTTAAGTTTCATCAAGTTTTGACTATGTAAAATGTAATGTATGCATAATGTATATTGCATAATACTTATAGTGTGTGGTGTGGAAGTGTTTATGTTATATGATGTGTACAAATTAATTTTAGACCGTTAATTATTATTCCATGACTTTTGATTGAAAATTAACGATTTAACTATCGTTATGCTGCTTTATCTGTAACAAACTAACCTACGTAGAGTATATATAATTATAAAGTTTTTGGACATGAATGGTAAATGTAAATATGTACCGCGAATAACAGCTACGAACAACCCAAAGACCAAATTTTGAGTTATTTCTAAATATTCAAATCCGAAACCGTGAATTCAAACATGTAACTATGACTCATATGAAATCCAACGTATAAAGTCGAACCGCATTTAGTTAAAACCTAAGTTAATACTGGAGGATATAAACAGGTGGGTTGGCAATAATCTCCGAAAGCGTACAATATTTATACAAAAAGGCAACCTTATGCATACAATAATGTTTGAATTATATCGTAGTAACTCGTTCCTATAACAGAAAAAGTAGGTACCTACGTTACGACAAGTAAATCCTTGGACTTTCGTTTCGGAAATGTTAAGTTTCAAAACGATTATTCTATAGGTAGTAATTATTAATATTGTTAATTTATTGGTTTTAAAATCGATATAAATCATAAATCGTCGAGGACAATATTTTCTAACCGTTGCATATTGCATTTCACTGTCATTATTGTTAACACCTACGTACTTATTTCATAAGCTTTTTTTTTTTAGGGCCGAAGTCGTATGTTACTTGTTGAGTGTTCGCACTGTTCATTGTACCTTTAACAAAAATAAAAAAAACACAATGTATTTCTGCACGGCGTGTTCAGCGTAGGCGTTAGCGTGTTTTGATTCCACGGACCAGTGTATAGCCGAGAATAAAGTCATATTAAAGTACACCTAGCATTGTTCTGCAGAAATATTCCATTTACATTTTTTATTTTCATTTCACGTAACAAACACCGACATTAATTTGCTTTTGTTCATTTTTTTTCTTCTTTTTTAGTCAAGAAATTATCCGTAAAAATGCAAATATTTTTGTACGTTTTCACGGAACAAAACGCACAAATATATTAAACAATTTGTCTAGACTTGTTACATAATAATAAGTGATAATTATAATGCATGGCCACGAAGTGTCGCGAGATGGCACAGACTTCATTTGTTGTACTAACAAACTCAACTTGAAATATTCATTTAATAGGTATAGGTATACTATATACTATTGATGTAATATATGGACCATGATGCGTTACCAATTTTTATTTTTGGCCTTTGAATCAACGTCGTCGTGCAGGTAAACAACAAATCAAATGATATCAATATAATATACAGTTTCAGAGTGGTCAACTGGTACACTTTTTTTTTTCGAGAAAACGCTCCGGCATATTTTTTGACGACGCTTGGAGAAACACATGGGTGCGGGTGGTCCAAAAGTGATTAAGTACCTCAACTAAATATAATTAACTTGACAGTAATTATTTTAGAGATTTACACATTGAACATTTTAATAGTATATAGATCCTGTTTTTGAGCTATATTTTCTCACTAAGTTTCTTTTATGTAAGCTTTAAATATTTTGAATATTCAAACTATTATGTACAGGATTATTCAAAATGTAGATACTATCACCGGAATAGTAACATTAGTGCATTACTCACTGTTTCAATGAAATTTGTACACCTCTAGTTTTTCAATATTTTAATTTTTATTACTGTCTATTTGAAATAACATCAGATTGCAGCTTTTACTGGGTACCTAGTCTAAAAGAAATAAATGTGTAATTATTACTAATCAAATAACGTGATTAAACTGATATAGGTTTAACGCTTCAAACATTAAAATGGTACACTTGACCTAGACTGTTAGCCGTAAAGCGTAATTGTCCTTGCTTGCTTTTTTTCGGTTGGATTTTTAAGGTTCGCATGTTTGAAACGATGTGGGTTCAAGGATCGACTATATTATTATGTGTGGTAGTAGTACAACACTGTGTCGACCGCCGTACATCGTGACTCTGAAATATTATCGAGTTATTGCCGAAACAAGTGGTTTTTTAGAAGGTAACCGTTGGCATTTATGTATAGGTACGGTTCCAAGTTACGCAGACTTTCATTTTTAAAAAAAAAAGAATAAATGAACATTAATAAAAACCTTGTTTGAACATAATTAAGATAATATTTGTACTGCCTGTTGAATGAAATGTGACTCCCGATCGTTTGAAAATGTATATCCCGAGGTCGTTGCATAATGAATTGAATAGATCATTAAAAATTCAACACAAAAGACGTTTATGCTGTTTATCTTTTAATTCCAAATCGATTGTTTCGGAGAAAGCATAATATTATTTTTTGCGTTCATAATAATAATAATTATTCCATTTCTTTAAGAGCAAACACATTTTTAGCTACCCATTGGTTGTATTGTTATATCTACTATATTTAAATATATGTTTAAAACTACGCATTGAATGAATAGCTGATAATCTTATTATTATATTTACTGTAAATACAAAAATTAATTCTCCTTGTTCCTTTTCGAAATACTGAAATATTGTTACATTTTTTATCCAAACACGGGAAAATTATTTTCTACCGTGGTTCAAATAAATCATATTATAGTCGCACTCTAGTTTAAAAGTGTATTTTTCAATAAAATGAAAGTTAGTTACATGTAATAAAAAGAATAAAGAAAAGAAGAATTTAATAGTGAGCAAATCTCATCATTTAATATTCTCAAAAATTGTTAAAAAGAATTTGACTATTGAAAGTATAATATGTAGTGATAATTTCGTTCACACGTCTTAATTTTTTTTTTTATATTCAATATTCATATTTATAAAACTTATTGACAAAACTTTTAAAACGTTTTCTATTCTTTCTCATTGCTGGTTTAACCACGCCAATATCGTTTAATAAATAATCTTATTTTAACATGAAGAACATATTTTTTCTTATTGAAACATCGTATTTTTACAATACCGTCGATTTGAAATTCTTATTTTTCATTCCACAATCCCTAAAATGTATAATAAATCTTTTTTTAGCAAATAAGGTTTGATAATTTAATGATTCTTTTGGCACAGTTTCGTTTACACTATGTTGGTGTATAATGACATAGAGAAATAAAATGTATCAATAATACGATATTAAATATAATATCGAAAACGTACTGAATTATTTCGTATAATCGGTTGTGGTATTTTATAAAATTAAAAATTAAAAACCCTACCCTATGACAAAATATCGTCAAGATATGATTTTCTTATTATACTCGAAGGATGAAATTGTGACTGAATTATGTATTATGTAGATTATTAACAGTGCGGACGGGAAATATCGTTGAATGAATTATACATTTTAACGATAGTTTAATATAATAAAATAATATGATATGTTCATTCATCATTATTCATTACACATTTATAATTTATAATTGTTTGTTATAAGTATTTAATTATATTAACTATATAGTAAATCATAACGATAGTAATTATTGCATGTGAGTCGTAACATTATATGCTATAATGATATACATCACACAATTCATGTACATGTTCACAAATTCGTATCATCGAAACGCGTATTTATATAATCTATTATAACGTTGCATATTTGACGTAATTAAATAATAATCGGGTCAAAGGTCAAGTATGATGTATTTACGTATAGCCTCCAGGGTATAATAATATTGAGTTCAACACATCATCATCATCATTGTTGTTGTAGCATAGGTAGTATTAATAAATAATACTATATTGCACTACAACTACTACTAATAGTGCTGTTGTGCTGTGCACTTAAGTGTTGTACTAATAATAGTAAAAATAATTTATAGTAATAGTAGTAATAATAATAATCATAATTCATAGTAATAATAATAATAATTAGTTATAGCGCAATAATAGTAAAAATAATAATGATAATAACAATAATAATTATAGTAGTAATAATCACTACATTATTATCCTGGCATCTCGTCTGTGGCGTAAAAACCTATTAATTAATGCGCGTTACGCAAGTCCTGCAATGCAAAATGGCGTAACGTACGCCCAAATGTCTCTCCTCGTGATTGATATCCCTTTACACACGCCGCGTGCCCGTCACTACGGAAGCGTCAACAAGGGTTCAAAGTCATATTCGCCTCGGTCGTATACATCGGAGAAACGTCCATTTCCTTAATAAAATAATAATCGATTTCGGGAAACGAGTCAATCAAACAATATAATACGTCAATGGGCGAACCGCGCAACTCCACCACACTGTACAGTGTACGGTGCAGAAAAAAAGACCGTACGATTTTCAAAAGTTTCGTTTAAAATTCGTCCGCGTGCTCTTTGTATTATTTTGTGGTTTTTCCCCGTCGATTATATCGAAAACGTGAAATCCAGTAATTATTCTGTCCGCCTACGTTCACATAATACGCATTCACTCGCATTTCAACGGAAAACTGAGACGCGTAAAAATTGTTAACTGCGACGATAGTATTACTACGTCGTACGCAGTTCATTTGTCTTAAAAAACACAGATATCAGAGCTTTCTATAAATCAACCCATATATTGTGCTAACGGTCAATTGGCCAACTGCACACTAGCGCGGCGCATGTGTAGGTACACTTTATCTGTATAGGCGCACATTATATATTATGTACATTTCTGTTTGTGTTTTATATATTACGCGTAGGTATATGGAATATGCTAAGTACCGACTTAACCTAGATGAGCTCTAAAAGACAAAACTTTCTTCACGATATATTTTACCTTTTTTTAAATTAAAGTAATGCCTGCAATATTTATATATATATACATACAACCTTCTAACTTGTTAATATTATATTACATTTACTATATATTATAATATATTATAATAAACACCATTGTCGTCGTACAATGTAGGTATTATCAAAATAACGCAATCTTTCTTATTGCAGCAATACGCTCATTTACATATGTTTTTATTTCTGTGAGCTGTTTTGATATGTATTTTCAATCATGAAAATACTTGTATTAAATTTAAATAGTAATTTTCCTTAAACTGGGCTGCAGCAATACGCAATACATTATACATAGATCCAAGTACCTATTTTAAAAATGTTTACATGACGAATGACGATGGAATAAATATTATCATATTTTTATTATATGCATGTAAAATAATAATATATTACCATAACAGTTCCTACCGAATGCGATTTGTACATAAACTAATAGTTGGTAATTTACAAACCTATTTTAATATTCACCGAATAACGAAACGAATTATCTTAGAAAAATATAATCAACATTAAACACTACATTTATGAAGGGTACAATTATTTGAACGAGTAATGGCTTGAATATAATGTTCAGTATTTACTATTTAGGACGAATACACTTTATATGAGAACATAAACGTTAAGTTAGGTAATAATTAATCAAACGTAATTCCCTCTAGTGGAACTATCAGAAAACTAGTACAAATTTAGTACATATTTAATGCACTCAATACTTTTTTTTATTAATATTTTGAAAACAATTACCATTGACATTCTAAATAACTTTCTTGGAATAAAATATAAATATGATAATATAAAATATAATTGAATAAATTATACAGTCAATAATATCGATTGCCAATTCAGAATGATTAATTAATAAGACTTCTATTATGTCTATTGTTTTTTGTGATACTTAATACTACAAAGTTTAAAAAATCTTGAATTTATTTTTAATGCCATAAATTAAACTCTACAGGTCAAAGAGGTAATTGATAATTATTATTTAATATATGTATTTAGGTACCTCGTTTAGTTCGTTAAATGACATGAAGGTGTAATTTATGTGAAAAAATCTTGCAGTTTTATTTAATAATATATTATTAATGACCTGCAATATTAATATGGGTGTTTATTATCATACGTGTTGAAATATTTTGTACAGACTTGAGAATTGGCTTTTTTTATAAATTTCTAAAATCTAAAACTTCAATTACGTATCTATATGGTAAACAAAACTCAACAGTAGGTAAATATGGTATCACAAAAGTATAATACATATTTTTATAATAACTATCGAAATATTACAAAAAGTCCATACTAACTTTGTATTATTTAAAAAATGTCTTAATAATTATTATTATTACCATCATCATGAGTTTTCACACGCTCGTCGATAGCTATAAGGTCAGTCTAATTTTCGAATTGCTGAAATACGTCAAAAATCGTTTTTGGTAACTCACTATAGATAGGTAATTAATTTATACACTGGACTTTCCCAAAAATGAATAGGAAGAAGTACCTAGAAGCTCCTATATGTACCAGCTACGTCCTACCTACTATAGGTAATATTTAAGCTTTAACTTTGGCAGTTGAGCCGCTCCGTGACGACAGCGTTCGTGACATTGCGTTTAATTGAGGAAACAATCACCATAGTTCGCGGTGCATAAAATAACCGTATGATTATCATGCGGCATACAATTCTAGCTTCAGACGCTCATAAAAAATAATCGTGAATTTGCTGTCAACTATTTTTTAATTTCCTCGAACAACTACTCATAAGGAACTTTGTATTCAATTTTAAGTTTCAAAAAATTATTGACGGCTATAAGCACCTTAAAAAGTGTCGAAATATATTAAAATTTCATCATACACGGGAAACGGTCATATTATAATACTTGATTTAAAGTGTTTATGGTTATTAGTTTTTGAGTTAGGTACATCAAAAATTATTTCGTCGAAAAACAAGTTTTGCTTAAAATCCCAGTTTTTCCTTGATTTTTCCGACGCTTTTGAAAACTTTAAGTAATTTCTTACTTTTGACTCACCCCCTCTCCCTTCCCTTCTTCAAAGTACCGACCAGATTCACTTTCTTACCAGAGAAGATGCTGAACCAAAAAATCGAATCATTTTACTACCCCAAAAAGTGATGACAGGCACAAACAATTTTTTTTTAAAAATCACCCTTATGTAAAATCAATGCATTCATCTCTTCGCTCAGAATCTAAAATATCTAAAAACCTCTAGGCATTAAGCTCTAGGTATTAAGCTTTAATTTTGACAGTTGAGCCGCCCCGTGACGACAGCAGGTCGACGGCCGATCGTGCCGCGTGTTTAATCGAGGAAAATATTATACAATCGCAGTCACAGTCGCGGTGGATAAAACCGTAGGTTTATCGTGCGGCTTAGACAATAATATTATATTTCAGTGTTCGAGGGATTTCGGCGGCGAGGAGCCGCCGAGGACGAGAGCGAGCCGGAATAATAATTCGGCGAGATATTTATTTCAGAGCCCATAAACCTACCTATAATAATAATAATAATAATAATAATAATAATAATAATAATAATAATAATAATATGGACTTCACTACTCAGTACTTTCGCTGGGTCGTTTTGATGGGATATAAAATTTTTTTCCCTCCTAACGCTCTCCGCGCTGAGCAGGTACACACTTCGGGACTTGCGGGGAGGGCGAACCTGCTGCGCTCTGCTACCCGTATAATAGTACCTGTGTACGTATACTTTTAACAATAATAATAATATTGTATATTATTTTAATAACGGTGTGCATATGATGATGAATAATACGTATGTATATATTGTGTATCTGCTGTACGGGTTGTATGTGTTTACGGTCCGGATACGAGACCTTATAATACCGGTATGTGCATGTTACCGCAAGCCGCTTCCCCTATTGTATCGTCGGCAGCGGCAGCTGTGTGTGTGTGTGTGTGTGTGTGTGTAGGGGGGGGGGTGAATTCTCGCAGGACCCTGCGCGTTGTACCCCGCACCCGTGGTCTGTGGGTGGTTGGGGCGCCGCCGTGGCATGGGTACGCAGACCTCTACGCATACAGGGTGATCGCTGCACCGAGCACGATCACCCCCACCCCCACGCGTTACCCGACATGAAACGACAATGCGTCAATACCTATCTATTTGTTTTGAAAGTTTCGATTTTTGAATTTTTTAAGTATAGTCCTATATTTGATGACCGCGTACTGGTTTTCAAACACTTATACTGTTATACCTATAGAGTTTTTATGCAATTCTATAGTGATTTAGTCGATACAATATTTTATATATTTTTTTTAATGAGAATATTTATATTCTCTCGATGGATTTTTTGAAACTTGTTCTTAATTCCGAAGTGTATAGTTTCCAAAGACATTACATTTTATGTACTTTATGGATTATATTTATAGTCCATAGTATTAATTGACCATGTAAGTTAAAATATAGGCATCGCCATACTATGGTTATACCTGTACATAATGAGACGTCCTAATAGGTATTTGTAATCATTGTTAATTGTTGTAATATATTTATAGTAACAATGTAAAGCACTCCAAGTCATTTTTACACACGTTATCATAAAAGTGTGGATAGATATTATAATTGGTACCCATTGCAAATTAGGCACCTCGTACACAATAATTTCTAAACCATTATAAATCATAGTAATCGTTCATAAAACGGTGTTAAGGGGTGTTAATCAGTGTTTTTACAAAATATTTAATTCAAATGTTTATTAGTAATAATATCATGTACCTATGTATATGTATACAATAATTCGTTGTTATTTCAATATCGCTCATGACCGCGAAAGCTCTCGTCTACAACAGTCATCGTCGTCGTCGTCGAGAAAACAGAACAATTTTTTCCAATTCTCTCTCTCACACACACACACACACACACACACACACACTCGGCCGTCCGAACGGTTAATGATTATTATTTGCGAGCGGCGACGAACCTGTGCCCGGGCAACGTGTAAATAATTATGGATTATCCGCGTGCCCAATAGTATGGCGCGATAAGCTGCTGGGTTCGCGTGCTAAACGAAAACACATTTGACGGTAAGCGCCCCGACACCGACAGCATTAATAGTAATAATACGTAATAATAACCGTAGAATAATAATATTGTTATTATTATTGTGTCGGAGGAACGCGACAGTACACAATATAATAGTATACCGCGTATATGGGTAGGTACATGTATACCCTTACCTGGGTTACCTATGCTAAACAGGCATACGTAACACGATTGTAGTTGTGCAGCAAGTTCGTTGGCGCGCGCACTGCTGTGACGGCTTGCACGAGGTGGCGGGGGAGGGGGGGGGGTATAAGTTGCTTCTAAACAATATTGTACAATGCATCCATTTCCCTTTTATTTTTCGCACGTATAATAAGACCGCACACGATATTCATCATTCACCCTCCGCCTAATAACGCCCGAAATGCAAATTTCAAGTCTTATGTCACATTATAACGTGCAGGTACCGTTGTAGCAGTACACAATATATTATATTATACTGTATTTTATACTGTCCATTTATTCAACAGCGCAATAGCAACAAACATTAATTCAAACGCGCGCACACATCAAATACAAAATAATTTCATTAGGTACTCATATTTTTTGGGAGGGCGTTGAGGTTCTTTTCAGTGGGTTCGTTTACCTGCCAAAACGAAGTATAAACAGGTGTGTATTATATTTAATTGTAAAAATCAATGGAAGACCGTGCGATTTGCTGACACAAATAATATATGATGCATTGTTGCGTATAATAATATAATACTGCATAGGTACAACGAAATAAAAGTATCAAACTCTTGTTGTACGTTCTGTTTTTCTATTTTTTATTTTTTTTTCCCCGTAGTGCCTAGAAGCAGTAGCAGTAGCGATAAAGGTCATTTGTAGACTTCCGGAGATTTAAGTGCGGAGACAGCTTTTCACAGAGAGCGACATTACACACGTCGCGCGCCGTCTTGTGTTACTCGATAAATAATAATCACATATATATATTTTTTTTTTTTAAGGAAAGTATACCGTGCTACAATAGGAATATATAGGTATATATACTCTCTTATATAACCATTAAGGGCGTAATCATAGCATTAATGCACTATATAGGCATATAGCTGTTTTAATTATTGTTAAGTCCAATGCCTCCGCTGCCTTGAATACAATTATATATGTATGGACCTGCGCACGACTATATACGTACAATGAATACATCAGATCATGTTAATTGAATATGCCTATATATTATAATACCTATATATGTTGCGAGTTTGCAGTGTGCGGGTCATTATCGGAATAAATCGACGATGTTTTTTTTTTTTTTATACATTTTTTTTATCACGACGACAAAAATTAACATTGCCGCAGTAATGATACCAGCAGCATAATAAAGTGTCTCGTGTGCCTGCTTTTAATGTAGCGATCGTGCTTTGAGCAAACCTTCCGCGGCCGAAGGTTTCGTACAATCATACGAATATTATCCAGCAAACCGGACTTTTTGCACCGGCGGTGACTTATGTAAAGACGTCGTTGTACTCGTGTGCATAATATATGATACGTATTCCATTTAAGACTAATAATCGTACATACACTATGTTGTGCATTGTTCGTAACGGTTACCAGCCCGTTTTTGATTTTAAATTTATCAATCCCAATAAACATAGGTGCCCACAGGACCGTACAGTGAAAACAACGATTGGTGATATTATTTCAATGTCACTGACATTTAAATATGTGATATGTATTACACAATATTATTCTACTACACAGTTTATAGGTGCATTTCAAATAGCTGACATTCGATTTTTATTATAATATACCGCGAACGAACAGGCAGACCCAATTATAATGTATATGAATACATTCAACCAATAATATATTATTTTATTATTATCACGTCTCTCTTTTTTATTATGATTCATAATTAATATTAAAATTTAATATAGGTACTAATCGCTGAGCGAAAAACATAAACAACATATTATTCCACATCTTTATAATACACGATACTCCTATCAAATGTGCAAGTTATATGATGACTTTTAACATAATAAAATTCAAATATTACTTGATATGAAAGAAAAAATACATTTAAATGATGATAAATAATTTTCAAGCTATTTATAACATATACTTTACTACAACAATTTTAGATTTTAAGTGGAGAGCGATGAATGTATTGATTTTACAACGATGTGTGTTTTTTATTTTTTGTGTCTGAAGACACTTTTTTTAGTATAGTAGAAAAATGTTCTGATCATAAACTACGGTGGAGATTTCTGTCAGCAAATTGGATCTAGTGGGTACCTACTTTTGAGAGATAAAAATCGAAACTCCTCAGTTCTTTTTAAAATAGTCAGGAAAAAAATGCACTTGTTAAGATTGTTGCATTATTATTATTAAAAAATGTTTTGTTTTGTGTAAAAATATTCTTTTTTCACTGATTTTGTTTTTGTTTTATCAATTACTAAAAAACGTACTGGGGATGATTTTAACTTAGTATAATGTAGTAAATATTATATTACACTATTTTTATTCTTAAATTAATTTTTTACACTATAGTTGTCATGTAAATAAAAAAATAAATAAACTATGTAAACTATGTACCTACCTACTTATAATTTTCTGTTTTTAAAAAAGTTTTATATATTTTATGTTCCACAATTTTATTTTATTAAATATTTTAAATTACTGATGTTAAATGTCAAAATGCAAAAAGGGACAATATTAGATAATATATAATAATATGTATCTATATTATCCATGAGGGCAACACTTGGATCGTTGGGATGAACCCCCCAAAAAAGTTGACAACTTGACCCCTGGGGGACTGATGAGTAAAACGAACAGCTTGCATGGCTTCCTAGTACTAATTTACCTACAGGCTACATTATATAATCTTATATTCAGTGTTTATAACTAGTTATACAACAATTATAAACATAATGTAAAAAAAATAATATAAAATAACAAATAATAGTTTGAAACATATGATATATAAATTATGTACTTATATATTTCTTTTATTAAAACGAAATAAATCATTGTCCAATTTTGGAGCAAATTAAATCGTATCTCAGAAGTTTGACAGAAACTTTATGAAATGTACTTTGTATAATTTATTTAACCATCCCTTGGATGTATTATACTTAGTTACCTACTGATAAAATTTTAGTGTGTCGTACACCTGGTTCAACGAGCAATATACGAAAACAAATTGTAACACATAAAAATATAACGATTTTTTCCTCAGTATTTTTTTGCATACTCTTTATATTTCACTATCCAAAGCTATATCTTACAAAATTATACTAAAAAGCGTGTATACATCAGATACGGACACACAAGTACAGAACATTTTATATTCAAATGGGTATTTTAATTAAAACTTTATTAAAGCTTTCCTAGCTAAAATATTGATATGGATCAACATAAATAATAATTAAAAATATAATTTAGGAGATGTAGTATGCCAGATGTAGGAACATTGTATTATTGCACATTATGGGTATCGTATATACAACATAGTTACCTACTGTATGAACACAATATTAGATATTTATTTAAGTTTTAAACGAGCCAGGCCCAATTACATAAATTATTTAGTATATTATCTATAATATAAATGTATTTATAATATCAATCATTCATTTAATATAAAAAATAATTAAAAACAATGAAATACAATGTACGAATAATACGAACACCTATTATAGCTGTGAATTAATATGTATGAAATCACAATACATTTTTGACGAGTCGAAGTTTGGTGATATGAACAAATTAATACTCTTAGTTTGTTTGTGGTTTTCATAATTCTATTGTGAAGGGTAATGCTTGCAATGCAATTAGTTACTTCTGTTTTAAGATAAAATGTATTTTTAGACCTGGTATTACGAGTAGGTGTGTGGTTGGAAAAACGACTTAACAACTCAGGGCAGTCAATATTCTCGGAGAAAAGCTTTTACGAAAAGTATAAATCTAATCACAAATTACGTTGTTCTAGACTTTCAAGGTTAGGAATTGTTAAAAGTGCAAAGTGCAAAGAATTATGTGGCTATATAATAGAAAACCGTGCTAACACGTGTTGTTGGCTAGGGACATTTAAATAAGAAGAATCGTAAACATTTTTGCTGAATTTTTTCTAGTGTGTATTTAAGACCCAATTTGTATGGATACCATAATATTCATAAATAGAACGTATACAAACAGCAATATTGGATTTTAGCAAGTTTATCATTAAAGTCAGCACAATTTCAACGAATGAAACCTAAGATTTACTGTGATATATTTCAATGTTGTCAATATGAGGATCAAATTAAAGTTTAGGAGCAAACAAAAATACCATGGTCGTATTAATAGGCTCCATTTAGTATTTCACCACTTTTGAAACAAATTGAGCACTGAAAAATGTTATTATCTGACATTTATTAATATTGAGATTTAATAGTTAAATTATTCATAGAGTATTTAGATAAAATTTAAGTAAATTCGGTTCAGCTTGATTGTTAACAATATGGAGATGGACAGAATATATTAATATCGTCAGCAAATATTAATTCAGTGTAGTTTTAAATATGTAAGTCATTAATAAAAATAACAAATAATATTGGTGCTAAATGGAATCCTCGAGGAGGAGGAACTCCCGATGTAACACGTATTGAAACAATTTCCGATTCAAAATTATTTCAATTTAATAGATCAAGAAATTAATAATGATAAAAAAATCCAATGGCACTAAGGTACCACTGAATTTAAAAAAAATAGTAATCACCGAACATGTTATTACGAATTTAAGTGTTTAAATACATACACGAGGAAAACTTAATATTACATTTTTAACAATGTCAAAATGTATATGTAATATTATAAATTGAAATATCAAGATGAGGCAAAAAATAAACATTATCTATTATAATATTATATCGAGGTCTACATTAATAATGACAAATATATTATGTTCAACTGAACTAACGAGTACAAGTAAAACGAGGGAATGAAATTTATTATTGACTGATATTAGAATACGTCCGCCTCTGGAATGATTACTCACGCATATTCGGGTTTCAGTCAAAACGATAAGTAAAAGTAAGCTGTATTAGCTGTATAGGAGACCTAATTCAGACATATTGACGTAAAATTTTGGAGATAATCCGATAAAATCGTAGGCAGATAAACATTAGGTACATTGCATTGCGCATTAAAACATAATATTTTAAATATTCATATTGAGTCATATTTCGATAGTATAAATTTATGTTTATTGTGAACTGGTACATTTATTAGTTTTTTTTTTTAAATTGTCATTGTACATTGAACGAACTTGATAACTAAATTTGATTCACCTTCTGCTTTCATCGAGTTTTGATATGACATTACGAAGTCGATCACGTCGCATTATGGTCTCGAGGAGTCAAGGATTCAATGCTAGATAAACGATTTTCTAATTAGGTGACTCTATAGTCTATAGTTTATGTATTTTTATTCACTTTATTTGAAGCTCGTACAATGAATACTGGGCAATCCCACTGAGAATAATTGTCAAGTGAAGAAGTACGACTACCCAAATCACGCAATTGACTAGAAACTTCATCGAGTTTATCATCGAGTTTATGTTTAGAAACCGAAATGTCTATCTTGTTTACTGTCGAAAGTATATAATTTATTTCTAAATCTAAAGATGTAGATTTGGCCGAAAAGATTGGCAACTATAGTAGGTACGCAGCCACGAAGCAATATGCTTTTTAAGTACATCAGGAATTAGATCAGAATTCAGGGACAGACGAACAAGCAATATTGTATGGTTTAGAACATTTTGAGCACTTAACACGGCCGCGATCAGTCGACTTACAAAATGTTGGATTGCACAACTTATGCTTTATGATAACGAAACTGTAAAACGACTGGTCTGAATGAAAGTCAAGATTATAACTGACATACATTGATGTAATTAAAATATTTTTAGTTATATACTTACTCGCTACTTCATTTAAAAATAGCAGCTATTAAATTATAATTAAACTAAATTTAATAATTAAATAAAACCATATTTAATTTATTAAATAACCATTCTTAATATAGAAGTTCTTCTTTATAAAATTAAAAGTTTAAAATAAAAATGCTTCTATTATAATTCAGAATTTAAAACATTGTAGCCTGTAGGTACCTATTATATAATTCGGCTTATGACAGTTTTTGAACTGAATTTAAGTATAATACAATTAATTTAATAATTTGTTTTTGTATCAAGTATAAGGCATTGTTTTTATACTTCAAGAAATAATGTAAAAAACATTGTTTTTATACTTTAAAAATTAATGTATAAAACTATTTAATTATCTAGTGGATTTCACCATCTTTGACATTTTCTTTGAATACAACTATTTTACTAATCTAAATCATTTTTCCACTCGAAACAATGTGCTTGGAAAATGAACATTATTTTAGAAGTATAGTGCATTTAAAAATACATTAAATACTTAAAATAATTTTAAAACCAAAACGTTGTCCTCGCACATAAATAATATTAGAAATTAATGTCCCAAAAATAGGTTAAACGAGTAATGGGCACAAGAAAAACTTTTTGTACGTTTGTTTTACAAACATTTCAAATAATAATTCATATACCTGAAAATTATAATTCAAATTCAAATGAAATATGATTTCAGTTAGGTATGCATAATATGCATTAATTTTTTATTTAATTATCATTTTTACATTCAATTAATAAATTATTACAAAATATATTTATATTTTTTATGTTTTTTACTCATGAAAGAAAAATTCAAAATCACACATTTTGTGAGGAAACTATTTCAATGTTATATTGTTGTATGTATTGTTATCACTCAGTCCAATCAATCACGGTGTCCTCGAAGGACAGGACCATATTACCATTTATTATTCCCTTCAACTCTGACCACAGTCTAAAAAAAACCCCAATCACTATGGTAACTAAAACGTCTAAAACTAGGTTCGGGTTTTCTCGTGTCTTCAAAACTTAATCATACATAATTTACTAAACGATTTCGGTAAGACCCCCGTTACGATTATCTATTAAATTTTAAGATCCACCAAATGGAATTTTTCGATTAGCAGGTGTTTGAACTCTAGTGGATACCTCGAACATTACATAAAAATAGAAGACGAAATTCGAAATTATCAGTACTACTTTTCTATATCATTAGAAACTATTTTAATAATACATGTATACAATCAAAATTGGAAATGTTGAAAATAATAAATTGAATCGATGTTCATAACATTTATTTATTTGTATATTTTTAGTTTTAACACCCCAAAGCGTAATGAGTACAATTATTATAGTTTTAAAAGAGATTATATAGCATAGATCTAAATAATAAGTATTTAAACAGAAAAAAAGAGAGAAACATAAATAATATAATACCGTACATTAGTTTATTTTTATCATAAATAATTTTAAAGTTGATGTATCTAAGTACAGGATCTCAATGAACTTGGGTTTTTTTACACAGGCAAGCTAGGTTCGTAGATATTAACAGAAATAAAAATTCTCTGTGTAATATACTCACTACTTGGGTGCTATCTTACTTATCTCAAACGACGTAAAAAAAAAAGAAAAACTCTATAACACATTAAGTATTTACCGATACCAACAAATACGTAGGTACCTATATAGATTTTACAATCAAAAGACATTGCAATAAATATAAAAACGTCAGTGAGTACATTATTTATTTATCTTTTCATACACTAATGCTCACGAAGATATTATATTAAGTGATATAATATCAATAATTATATTTTTCATCGAATTGTTTTTTTCCCATGTTATTACTGTACCATGTTTTAGTACCATTATTTTATCTATCTTATTTACTATTTCCACATCGTTGACTTTAAATTCAATATTTGAACATATTAATTTTGTAATTACATCATTGCAGTCAACAATAATAAACTCTAAATTGGCGTTGAAAGTGTTTTCAGCTTTTTGTTTTTATCAGACATACAGACAAACATTCGTTCAAACAAGATGTTTTTTAATATAATTTATTATTATATTATGTATCGTTATTATAGTTATTTGTTAGCTTTCCTCTTATACAGCTGATACGGCACATTTGAAGTAAGAGTCTATACAACCAATTAAATAACTTAGAAAAAAATTGTATTTTATTATAATACCAAACAGTTTATTAGATATAATTTGTTTTCGTTCTACACTTCAGACTTTCAATCCATAGATATTGTGATATCTATGGATAATTGACATTTGTGTATTGTGTATGATAATATGTACACTACATATACTATATAATTATGTAGGTATACACAATTACACAAATACTGAAACATAAATTTTTAATTAATATTATATGAACAATAATTTATTGTTGAAAAATAACATAATATATAGGTATTAAAATCATATACATTTAATTTTAATGAATAACTAAAATCATTATACCTGAAGATGGCTTTAGGCTGAAACTTGTAGCTTTTATTAAATATATTATTTAATGATTTTGGCGATTGAATATTCTTATTTTTAAATTATTTATTCACGTGTACCAAAATATTAATGTTCTAATAAAAATTGATTTGTTATTTTAATGAGATTTTAAATCATAGTAAAAGATACACTTAACACTTTGTATAAATATTATTACTTGTTCATTTAATTTTGAATATCTTGACTCATTTTCCATGACTATTTAAATTTAAAAAAAAAGACTTTCAATAAACTCCTAAATAACCATTATAATCATAGTTATAAAAAACATAATAATTATAACACAACACCACAGAATAACCAGAAAGATCACTTACCTAATGAAAACTCGAAAATCAGTGAAAAATGTTTGGTATATCAGTGTAGCCAGAATTTGACGGTAATTAAAAATTCTCTTTTGCTGCTGAAACTGATTCTACACATTTTTTATTTTATTATTGGAAACAAGAGTGATAAATATATTACTTTTTAGTGATTGTTGATGAAATAAAATAATTCACGATATTTATTGTAACAATAAGTTGTACCGTTGATTTTTATCTTTTACAGGCTACACTGATTACCAACCGGTGTAGTAAATCTATCCCCCATGAAGTACTAGGAAAGTGTTCTTCTGGTTATTCCGTGACAAAACTAGCCGAGCTAAGATAAGAGAAAAGAGACGAATTTCAAGAACTCATCCTTTGCCTCCTTTACCCGTAATTATTATGTTGCATTATATTTTTTCTACTGATTAAAGTATTGATTGACATTTTCGATAATGTAACACGTAGGCAGTGAAAACAAACGACTCAAATTTTAGAAAAATTACTTATGAAACAAAAACAATAGGTATGTACACACTTTGTTATTGTCGACAACAGTTTAAATAGTTAAGTACTTCATAATATGAGATCAGCCACAAAATATATACAATAGTTTAATTTTGTATTTAATTAATCCGTGTTAAAAATTAAAAATAAATAAATACATGTTTATTGTACATAAACATAAACCGAGTTTTTACGTTAAAATTACATTATTTTGTTATAAAACATTTTGTAGTAATATTTAAACGGAGGTTAGAATAATGTGTATGACTCTATAGTACAATTATAATTTTCTATTATTTTATCTTAAACTTCACTGGATCATAAAATATTGTCAAAAATAGAACGCAGTAAGTCATATTGCTTATTAAATACCTACTTTTAATCATTTTATTTACATTATTTTTAAATATTATTTTAAAGTTTAAATTTATGTCTATGTCATTGGCCTTTTTTTCAGTTTGTAAATAATTATTCTACATTTTGATATAAAAATTTGTAAAATATAACTTTTACATACACTTTTACAAGATAGTCATTTAATTTTAAACACATAAAATATATAATAAAATTCATGGTAATATTTTTAAATTTATAGTTTTTGAAATATCACATAAATAATGAATTAAATGTTCGTTTTTGGGATTGAAAAATTGGAAACTGATCATAAAAAATAGATAGGTACGCGTTTAGAGTTTGACGAAATAAGTACCTATACAACATCTATAAAACAAGGATTTAATATTATTATCAACCCTTGGGCGTATAACTAATAATTCATTTCCATTCAATATTTTATACCAAGATATTACTATGTGGTTGTGGTATGTTTATGTAGTGTATAAAGTTATATACCATAGCGGATGTTTGCATAAACGATACTTTCACGATCAGTGTGGTAAAAATAAATAATCGTCTACTAGTGCGGCTTTTGGATTTTTACACGGAAGCTGAAGTCATCCCTTAGCTATATAGGTAATACTTTTGAAATGTAAAAGTAAAAAAGAAAAACAATTTTTCGAAAAAAACTGATATTAAGAATTCTGCTTTATGGTGTGTGTGTGTGTATATGTGCAGTGTATGAAAGAAGCTTAATGTACCCACGCCATACCAAATCCTTGATAATCCTTGATACCTAATACTCGACCACCTGACCTACCTACCTCTTATTTACTGTGCTTACTTACCTCTTGGATATCCAAAGAAAAACTAAAGCTCGTTCGCTTACATGTTTTGTTTGAGATTAAAAACTATACGCGTAAATACGTAGATGATGATGATATTATGCGCATATAGAACAGCCGAAACCCTCATTTGTTAGCTGACGTCATTAAATCGAAAGTCTTGTCACGCATATGCCCCTCGAATATTGATAATTGTAAATAATAATTAGATAAAAATAATTTCCATCGGCGATCACAGTTTGTACCCACATCGCATAACATCATAGTTTTAAAAATTGGACACTCAATAAAATATCACTCGATCAAAATAAATTTAGGTACCAAAAATTACCAATTATTTAAGTGAAATAGTGATACACAATAATATCTTTATATTAGATAGGTGCCCACCATTTTATCTTTATCATAACTTTCATCCATAAGGTGATAACGAATAAATGTACCTATAATATAGTATAATGGGTGTTTTAAATTATTATTTGATTAATTAATAATTAGTATAGAGCGTACAAAATATAATGATTGAATAAATTGTGGTGCGTATTTATATTTAATTTGCCATACAATTTTATTTTACGGACAGCTTTTTCTGAATAAAAATGGATTCCATAAACCTTGGCGAAATAATAAATTAAAAATTAATATAATTCACTAATTCTTTGATATTGCATTGTTTTTAAATTAAATACCTAAGAGGGGTTATGCAATATTACAAAATGTAACTGTCACTGAAATAATTAAAGACAGCATATAAAGTCATAAATAAGTAAATTTTAAATTACTTATGAAAACCATTTAGATATATACTTTATCGAAATTATGCAACCATAAACTTCATATAGTTTCACCGTAATATGTAAAGACACTTTCATCAATCAAAATTACAGATATTATACATGACTAAAATGCGTATATATTAATATGAAGAATGATGCGAGGAACTTAAACCATAATATTATTGGTTACCTAAATACTTAAAAAATTAAGTAAAATTTAGTAATAGGTTTTAAAAAAAATAAAAACATGACCATAATAATTATGCGCTGAAAATTGAATAAGGCAAATACAACAATATGGTTTCATATTTTGTTAATATGAGAAATAGTACCTAAATATTTTATGCAGATAAATAAATACTATATTTTATGTAGATAAATAAATACGTAATATATTTTCGTGTGCCAAAGAAATGCAAATTGAATTGTACCTACGGAACTATATTTTTTAAACAATCATACTTCGAGGGATAATTTAGATAACTTCAACATTTCTCTTTGAAATCATTTTTCATTTCAAAATTATGAATAATTTATATAAAACTTATTAATGTACAATACAATTTAATTTAAATGTAAATAATAAATGTTCAGCCAAACAACGTAATGCAGTGGCGTCGATCTTATAATCAAACAGAAGCAGTAATAGTGCGCCATCGTCTTTAATGGTGTCTAATGTCTATTATACTCGTACATGGTTGATGTCAAATTCCTTTACGTTATGTTAGGTCAGTAATCTCCAAATCATAAGATATTTATAGGTAGTTTAATATGATTAGTAGAGGAGAACGTCAAGGGTGGTGGGTGATGGTGCCTTATTTGCAAGTAGGTGTTTTATTCATTAACTTGTCACCATACATTTTAAACCATGAACTCTACACTACTGATGGAACATATTATCTACTACACATAGACAACAAAGTTAATATATTTCAACCAAATATTTTTATTGAAATATCATTTATGAATAGTAAAATTCAAGTACTAAATATTAATATAATTATATCAAAAGCCGGAACGCCTGTGGCCTGCACCAGGCACAAGTTAATTTAGTATATACAAATAAAACTTTAAACAATACTGTTATTTTGTTTAAAATAATATAACTTCTAAAAGTACAGTAACTGAAATAAGCATAATAACAATTTACTTGCATTTTTTTAATATTCAAATTTAGTTAGATGGATTAAGTTAGTCCTTAGTATACTTTAATAATTTTACCTTTTTTTTTACAGTTTAATTGTTTACTAGAAGATGAGAATTGCAGTATTTTCCGTTTTTTAATTATATAAAATTATTGAAATTAACAATTACTCTATACAACATTAACGATCGATTATAATCAATTTTTTTTCTTTAAATCATTTAAACTAAATAAAAATTGTTCATTTAACTAATTATTTTTGGAATAAATCAAACTTAAATGGGTATTTACTCGTATGAAATAATTATTTTTAAAGTGAAATAAAAACATAGTTTAAATATTCAAATATTTGTATGGATAAATTACATCTGCACGCTTGCTACTCAAGTGTTTATAAACATTTTGATACTATATTTACTGCCAGGTGCCTATACTACGTATAAACTATGATCAATAGCCATTTTGTCTTTATTAGTTGATTAAGGATTAATACTGAACCAACAAAATGAAAAATGATAAATTATTTATACTGAATGAATAATGAGAAAAAAAATCTAACAACAATTACTATGTTTACTTATTCATCATTCATATACCAATGAAACGTCCTAAATAAAAAATGTATTTATCAAAAATCACGTATTACCGAAATAGTATATAACAATTATTAAAATACAAATAAATTAAATTAATTACAAATAAGTATAACTAATATAATACTTAATGCCACGTGAGGTGTACAATGTATACGTTTGTGCATTTAAAATTAGTTTAATAGACTATGAATGTATTATTTGTCCCACAATATGTTCTACTATTTTATAAATCATAAGCGATAAGCCACATAACTTGGTCCATTATTATTGCTCTTGCTCAAAGAGTTATCATTCGTAGATACGTTCTATGCAATCTGTTGATGTTTTTTTATCTCTGTGTTCTGTGTTTACAACACGGCTTTAGATAGAATGGTTGCACATCGGGCTATACTACGTAATGTTAGAACGCGGTGTACGAGAGTTCTTATCTAACATACGAAAAAGTGAACTACTACTAACGCTCCTGGTGGTTGTTAATTGGAACCACGGCTTTAGATAGAAATATCTAAATCCGTAATAGCCTATTCTTTGTATTTTTCATTTCATAATTTGATAAGTTTGAAACTTTAATGGATTATCGGATTACCCATAAAATTTGTAAATTACTAATTAGTAATTTTTGAATACATATACAACAATATAAAATAAGAATACAATTTTGATGATGTATATGTAAGCAACTAGATAGCGGTGTAAAGTAACTTTTAACAGATTTCTGATAAGAACAATTGGTGATCACAAAATAATGACTCGTTGTGCAACCATTCCATCTAAAGCCGTGGTTTACAAACTGATATTCCGTATTTCTGTAATATATTTTCGATGTTACAATTTTGCAGCCACCGGGGCCTTAAGGGGATTGCATATATTGACATTATCCTATAAATTCCTAAAAACATTGAACTAAAAAAGAGTAATTAAAAAATGGTCAAACTTCAATTTTTGGAAAAGTTAAAATAACAATTGTGGGAAAGTCGATCTTGAGTAGACTTGACAAAAAATTCAAATCAGTTTTCAGAATACATATCACTTCACTATATCAATCGGTAGTCGGTAAGTTTGGCAAAGAACACTTCTAAAATTCTACATGTCGCGTGTTGGACAAAGACATAAAATCACCGGATGGAATCCCCTTTAAAAATTTATTCTTTCTTTTACAAACGGTTAGTCAAAAAAAAAAAATCCGATTATCAAAATTAGTTTTTGCTATCATACATTTCACTGCGATATTTCATTATTGTGTCTTAAAATCGTCAACGTAGTGTCCACAATGATGTCTTTATTAAAAACAAAATTCAAAAAATGAAATATTGTACTATACTTTTAAAAAAGTTATCACTTATCGGTAATCAAATTGTTGTGCAATACTATCGAATAGGTTCTGACTAATAAAAAAACTAGGTCCGTTTTACAATAAACCTATGAATTCTTTATTTTTTAGTGTTTATAGAATGTATCTTCATAGTTAATTGTATTTGTATGTATCTACTAAACCGACAAATAATTAGCTCCAATGGCATAAGAGCGAAATACACGTCATGTACATAGTATTTCGCTTTGAAGCTAAAATTAGAACATTTAGCGCATGATATTGATTTAATTATTTATATCATGTTCACTAAACAGTAGAATATGTGTTTATATAAGATATATATTATTCAGAATTAAATTTGAAATTATGAACAAGAGATTTAGATACCAATTTAATCCACACATCAAACAGTTATGTAAACCATTGAGGTAGCATGTAATTTTAACTTTTTTTTAAACATGTTATGACATTTGCAGACTATATAATTCTAAAAGTAGTACGCCGTAAGGTATTACGGGCATTTTAGTGAACGCTTGTGAATATTATCGTACTTTACAAATGTCAAACACACCAAAAACACATACCTACATGTATTAAAACATCAAATAATATTATGCTAATATAAATTTATGTGGCTTTTTACGTTCAAATTACTTAATGATATAGAGAACTTTACTGTTACTATGGTTTTATATAAGCGAGAAATTCAAATTGTTAGCTTTAGGCTTAACTATATAGGTAATATTTATGAATAAAATGTGTCTCAATGTACACTTTTTCTCGAGTAGTCCCCTTTGAGTAGTTACGTAACAGTTATCCATCATTAAATAATTTTAACCTTTATGAATATATCAAATGGTATAAAAAGTCAGTTCAACTTAGGCATATGACGTGTAATGTGTATTCTGTACTTACACAGACCGAAGGATTTTATAATGATGATATTAATACTAAAAGTATGTTATCAGCAGACAAAATTATTAAAAGGCAAAAGCCATATATTTAAGTGGGACCTAAACTATATATTATTCAATAAAATAAAGTGTCAATGATATACGACTATGCGGGCCAATGAGTTGAAGGATTAATTAAATCCACAGCGTCTTTGTCATTTAAAGAGAAAATTTATATATTTCACTATTAAATCCATTTAAAACAGATGTGGTATAGAAAGGACATGATTTATTAAAAATTAAAAAAATATATTTATCACTATTCGGTTTCTAATAACAAATACCATATGAATTAGATATATAGGGGTAGGTAATTATTATTTTGTGAACCATCCTATTGAATCATTTTTTGTAAAATTAAGTAAATTATTATCAATAGGTGCATTTATTTGGAGGCTATAATAATGAAGTCTTAAACGTATATTATTATAGAAATATCCATGCACTCGTTCTAATTTAAATAATAAAATATTCGTGTAAGATTAAATGTTCTTCATTTTTTCATATTTTGTATTTATTATAAAAATTAACAATATTGTAAAATTTAGTATATGATTTTATCCATGGCAAATAAAATTCAGGACCTAAGTAATAGTCCTAGGTATATATAATATTATACTATACATTTGTTCATACATATTATTTGTATGTATTTAAAATATTAAAATATAGACGACTATTCTCCATTAAATCTTAAAAAAAAAGATTCATAAATCATAAAAATATGTTGGTATTATTTTATCAAATCATACTAATATAGTAGATTTGTTGTACATGCATATTTTTTACGTTCAGCTTTTTCAAATCTCGCACTACCACATTATAATAGCTAAATAAAATATACCGTAAAAAAGTATTTTAGACTTTAGGTAGCTTTTCGAAGCGTTTGCATCTTTAAGTACCTATCAGTAGTTTGACCATTACAGTCACGTGCTGTTTTCATGAATATTTTTTCATCTTGTAACCCAGTGGTCTCTTATTTTTTTTTTACATCAGTTACCAATCAAAATGTTACATTTTGAACGAAAAAAAAAATTATTTATTAGAATAGGGATTGCTAAATATATTTTTATATTTTTTTGTAATTCGGAGATCATTGTAAAACTACTGATATTCAATAAAAAAAATAAAAAACAAAAACAATCTATGGTGTACATATTTTGTTAACAGCATTTTTAATTAATATCCCTTTAAAAAACATACGAATAAAACAATAGTTTTAAGACTCAGAATAATAGGTACTAGGTAGTGTAATATACATGTTTTGTACAGATCATTCTGCATAAAAACATTTAATTTCAAACACTAAAATATCCAATTAGCAATCAGCAATCAGCAATCTACGTAGAAATTCATTGTAATAATAATAATAATAATAATAATAATAATAATATACACTTTCACTGACACTTAACACAGACTGTGAAGTAATTACTAATTACCAAACTGTCATCACAATATAATATACTGATAACCGATATGCACTTTAATGATATTATTTACATTTTAATATTAAAACACTGAGCGATAACTAATCAGTTCTTATGTTGAAAAGACAATTCATTATAAACGCGTTTGATGAGTTATAATAACCTTTTTAGTGGGGAAAAAGATTCAATTTAAAATTACTGTCTGCAGATTAATACAGCTAATATGTGAAAAAATTCCAAGTGTATACAACCAATAATATGACCTCATATTTTAACCTGACACTTCCGTTTTTAAGTTTGGATTTTTGGCAAATGAAAAAAAATTAGGGCAGGTACGGATAGATCAGATGTGGCCGATGTGGGGTGTGACTCTATCATTTCAATTCACTTACCTCGACGGAGGATAGTGGCGTATATGTGTTGAATTATGATACTACATTTTTAAAGTACTATAAACAATCGCATTAAACAAACAGGTGGAGCTAACTTTGCTATTGATAAAAATAAATATCACAAGGAGCTACGTGAAACTTTTTGAGCACTCTTCATGTACAACGGAAGAAGTGTTTACAGAAAAAGATATAACAAAAAAATATATATATACCTGTGTCCTATATAAATTCAATATCTATATATCTCATTGTAAAACCAATATATTCGTTGCCATAAAATATAGCTTCCATATTGAATATTCGTAAGAGAAAAATCATTTTAGAGCGTTCTGTTATTTCTTTTGTTTTGTGAACAATTGCGATCAGTAGTTTTAGAGCCTTTGATTTTCACAGTAGTACCTATGAAAATATTTGCATACTCTTTAGAATATAGTACATAATATATTAAACAAAGATTAATTTTGTTTTTTTTCCAGGTAAATACTCAAACGTTCAAAACCAACAATACTTCAAACAACTGCATCTATATTCGTTAAGTAAATAATACACTCGTTCTTTTACGAATTAAGTAAATTGTACTAGATGTAAAGGTAGTAATAATTAGCTTGTGTGTTAAATACTATCGTGTATTAAATGTATGTAAAAGTAAAGCCTATGAATTAAATTCCAAATTTTAAAATAATGACGAAAAAAATATATTACACTTAAACGAGAAGTCGTTTTTGAACTCGCTTTGATCAAAACTTTAGAAACAAAAAAAAACCGATGAAAAATATGCGGAAAGTCAGGAATGAAAAGGGGTGGCTGAGTGAACCGTGTCGTCGTAAACATATTGCACCCCTCGATTCTCACTCAGTTCTATTCTCACACTATAACGCGAACATAGCGTAATAAGGATATAAATATAGTATATGATCTATATAGGATGTAACAGAAAGACCTTATGAATGAAAAATTGAAAATTGTGAAAATGATCCATGAATAATTTAAAATTTATTTGTACTTATTAGAAAATTCCCCAAGAAAATAGTTTATACGTTTTTGAATTAATTAAAGTCGTGTAAGAAAAAATATTGATATTTTAAAAATTAGATACCTATACAAATTGCCTATTTTTAATTTTTCCAAAAAAACATTTAATTATATTTAAAATTCTCATACGTTACATGTATGGCTCAAAAGCTTCGTAAACTAGATGTATAAAAAAATGTTTAATATTAATTTTTTTTCTTAAAATATAGTTATAATCTATACACATTTAGTACAATAAGTAAATTTGATTAAAGTTAATATTATATACATAGCGAACCTTACAGGTTTGGGAGGGCACTCAGTAATGCCACCCGACTAATATTGATCAGAACGGAAGTTATATCATTTATCGGATCGTTCTGTTACACCTTGTATATTGTAGTTGGTATATAGCCATATAGGTATTATATGTGTTTGTCTTGGTTTGAATTATATATAGTGTATACAGTAATATCGTCTCAAACATAATATATAGACAGAGAAAAACGGCTTATTATAATAATAGTATATACATAGGTATATAACACGTGTGCATGACTTATATCTTGGGCATTATTATCACTATACCGTTTAGATATCGCTATTATATAAACAGCGTTTTGCATCACAGACTGTCGTAACTATATTATGCATATATATAGGTTATGTATATTATATATTATATACGGTATACAGTATAAACGGCATCATATACCGCGGTGGTGGTCGAAAGAGGAGAAGAGATGTAACTAGGCGGTGGCGGTCGACTATACCACGTGTTTGTTTGGGAAATTGGGTCACGTCCGTCTAACAGGCCTCACACGTAGTATCATAACCACGGTCGTATAGCTGAGATGAACATGATATTTTTGGTCGTCACTTTTCGTTGATATATTTTACCAATGTATATTTATTTTTTAGACAGCTTTATAAAGGCAAACAGACAATAAGCCAAAAATCCCGTTTTTTTTTGTACGCCACAAGCACGACCACTGTTTAACTGAAGATTGTCTAGATGTGATCACTGTACTAGTAATAATAACGTAGGAAAATGCATAAACTATTAAAAATGATGACTAAATTATATTTTTCAACGACTTTTGCCATTTTAGTTCAATACCATTAATCTTACCAACTTGAAATATACTATAATGCAGGTAGCCCTATTACACCATAATATGCAAATATGCTTGGTAAAATATTACAATAATCAACTTATTAAAATAGTATGATAATATAATAATTAACGTATTAATTAACAATACCATCCTTCATCTATATTCTATAGTTAAAAAAAAAGTTTCCCGAGTTAGTCATTTAAACTTAGTGATAATCTACATTATGAATATATTTCTTAACGTTAGGTTTAAAAGATGGATAGAAATGTATATAATTTTAATAGTTATAAATAGTTAAATAATGATAATAATAATAATATGAAATAATAGGTAGCTATACATTTAATATACATTGATAATTTTACTTATTTGTATAGATATATTAAGTGTTTTTATTATTACATATTAAGAGAACATGATGGGGTTTTGTCCAAGTATGAGCCGACGAAAGGTATAAGCTTTTTGTATAAATCTATAATACCAGTTTTAGTTATGTAGACATTATTAATTTCTAGAAATAGGCAATAGCTACCTACATAATTCGATTTTAAATTTGACAGCTATATGTGATTTAATTTCTAATAGAGAAGTTTTGATTCAAATAATTTCAGATAACAATCATTATGAATTAAAATACATTGTTACTAACAATCCTAATTATGTGACTCGGTGTTGGGCCTCGGTCATAAATGTGTTCTGAGGTCAAGCATCAGCCGGTGTCAGTAGTTCCACGATGGGTGATCACCCTGATTTTAGTGATAAATCCTAGCCACTTATACACATGCTCTAACCGACCGTACTCTCTCCTACACTGAAAAACCTACTAAATAACCTTCAGGCTAATGACCATAGATGTTGAAGAATTAATTCAAAAACAAAACACTTATTATATATTATGTACATTTAAAACATGCACGTATACATTTTATACAACAGTACCTCAAAACAGAGTATATTTTTATATGCATTATTTTATTTATTTCACGTTAGGTCGAGTGCATTCTATTGAGTGCCAACACCTACAAATAAAAACCTTTTCTTTTTTTCTTTTGTAAGACGCTTTTAAATTGTTTGAAAGATAATTATAAAAAACGAAAACTTTTCGTAGAAAAATATATTATATAGGTTAGTAATACTAACTTAGTATGCGTCTTTTATAATACACGTCAAATTCTCGAAATGGTATAAAATAATTGTTGAGTATATTGTTGTTGTTATTATTTCTATTATTATTTTTATTTTTCACAATAATACTATCAATCAACTTAGAAGGTCGTTTGGTCTGCTACAATGTCTACTTAATCGGTAGAGATAACTAGTAAAACTGCACGAATGACCACGGAATACTTGTTATCAGAATTCTTTATAATATGTAACCATAAAGGTAAAATAATAATATTTTTAGTTAATAGCTATAGTTCCAAGTCTATACATAACTTTCCACTTGCGAAACTTAATAAGAGTGTGACATATAAAATATAATATAGTTAAAATATATATATACCTATAGGTACAAGGTACATATTATAAAAAAAATAGTATTGACCTCCTCCTTTGACACTTTCCAAAACAATCCCTACATAAATATGTATTTAATCGATTCCGTTATCAATTTCATTAATTTTTTTGAAAATATTCATCCCAAAAGTCATCAAATGTTGTTCCAAACAATATATTTTTCCCAGAATGTTTGTACAAAACACAAAAAAACTAAAAATTGCACACAAAAGAAATAAATCCTATAGAGATGAATGTTGTTTGGTGCACGTTTATAAAATTATAAATAATGCAACGCTGACAAAATATAATTCACGGAAACGCTAAATCTAGTCTAGATACCATAATTAATCTGTCACGTAGAAACGTAGCTATTATAGTTGTACCTATATTGTATTTAACGCATGAAAGCATTTCGGACGAATACCATTTTTAGTGTATAGTATATTAATATTTAATCAATAATGCAATTTGTCAATTTTTTAATTTTTTAATTTTTTTTTTAAATTAACTCCTATAATGACTTTCTCATTTCTGTGTAATTATTATTGTGTTTACTGTATTATTTTACCCATATTATGTAAATCTGACTGATCTTAGAATTCATATGTTTAAATCTAAAAAATAATAATCTATTAAGTTGCACAATAATGCACATAATATTAATCTCGCATATTATAATTTAATAATCACACATTTGCTACAGAACTATTATAGGGTTTTAACAATCAACATGACGGAATTTATGTCAGATTTTATTAAACACGGTACCTAGCCACCTAGGTGTGACAAAATATGTTAGAATACGTTGTACGAGTGTTGCTGAAAATGGGGCTAAGAATGTGTATTTTTATTTCTCACGCAAACATATTTTTCAGTTAATACTTTTTCTAATTGTTAAAAATCTTGGCAAGTTTCGTGCGGCGTCTCTATTGTTCGTAATATGAACACTGGTAGTACCTACTCAAATGATATATAAATATTGCATATAATAAAAGTAAATATATAAGTAAGATTGTAATTAATTTTTAAAATTGCCTAGTGTTTTTTGAAAAAAATTATACGCAGGATGAGCAAATTTTGAACAAGACAAAACTGATTTCTAACTAAATCTTGATTTTTTTAGGTATAAAATGAGCACAATGCATGCATTTTTTAACAACGAATTGTTAATTAAATTTATTTTTCAGTCAGTATTTTATCTTTAAAGTAGTGTTACTGGGCAGTCCCTCGTACACTCCTGATACCAAGCCCTATGCTATTCGTACCCGTAAATCACGTTTACTAATTATATAATAGTAGGTGTATAATACATGAATGCGGATCGTACACGATTTTTCTGTAAAAATAACCTCCTGCAGGATGATATAATTAAGAACATATTATGGAGATCAGCGATTAACATACATAATGAATTAAGGCAAACTAAGTCCTGCAGTGCACGATTTTAAACCCGTAATGCATTGCCCTAAACTAGGTACCACACTAAATAATTTATTTTAGGACTAATAATCTGCTGCAGGGTCATGAATTAGTGTTTAACATTCTTGTTTATCTCATATCACGATGTATATTGAATAATATATTCGTGAATTATTGAGATATTATTTTTCAAAGTACCTAGGTATCTTCATAATATATAATATAGTTTACCTTCCCAGAAGTTCTTTAAGCTCGGGCTTAATAATAAATTATAACGTGATTAACATATTATTATTTTACATCAGTATACATAACAATATTTTAAGGTTTGACGGTCACCTGATTATTTTTAGAAATTTTATCGAGGTTTTGAAATTTTAACTAATTTCACTACACTTTGTAAAATATCATCAATACATTTTAGAAATAATTATTATTTATTACCTATTCGAATTTCTATAGATCCTATGGCTCCGATATAGTGTGTTATAACTTATAAGTCATTAAAAATCAAATAACTTTGTGCTCTACATGCAGTTTATGTATTATTGTACTAAAATTATACAAATACTTCGAACGTATATAGATTAATATGATGGGGATTATAATATCTTTCTCCTTTTAAACCAGAAAAACATGCATTTCGCTTACGAGATAACTGTTTTTATTGATGTAGATCCAAATCATTTTAATGACGTCTAATTGAAATGTAACCAATCAACCGCCACCGTCCGACCATATACTTATATTACGCAGTGATCGTGTGTACGATATTTCTTTTTATTATCGTGTTTACACTTTTTATGTGTCCAAAACGGGCTATGATGACCTAGAAAAGCGTTTACACCGTATCAGATTTAGCTCATAAGCAACATCTGGCGTGTCTTACTCGAAATAAACAATTTTAGAATCTTAAATCATCGGTTACGTTTATTATAATTAAGACGGACGTGTAATCAACATAAACGATGACGTTTTAAAATTAAAATTATACCTAGATAATAACAGATCGAAATGCGTACCACTGGACGGAAACATAAACACTCTTTGTGAAAATAATATTTATTATTGGGTAGTAAAATATCTTTCGATAAATCTTTTTTTGTCATTGGCCGGTTTTCTAAAATGATTATAAGTTACTATTACCAAGTCATATTATATTACATAGGTACTATTATTTGTATATATATAAGTATATAACTATATATACAAATATACATTATACATACAAATTATACATAAAAAATAATATTATTGTATTATTATACAATCTAAACACTATTACTATTCAATTTATATGATTAATCACAGTTGATGAAATAGATCCATTAATCATTCCTAGAGCTTACATTCATTCTTTTAAGCTGCTGCGGGGTTTCATTTGTGTCCACCCCATAAATATCATGTTATTTGTGATCGCACATCCGGTTAAAAGTTGTATGGTATGCTTAAAAAAGTATTTTTTCCATCTGAAAATATCTGATAAAAAAAAAACTATTCAGAGTTTTTTTTATTTTAATTATGTCAAACTCGTTATTTTAAATGATTAGGTATAATCCTGTCGGTTGGTTTCCGTCAACTGTTTCCCTCATAAATGTCACTTTTTACAACCTATTGCCTACTATATTATAAGCACTAAAACAACTAAAAGTGTCTCTTTTTATTTACTGATGGGAATATTATTGATATTTATATTTAAAATATGGTTTGTTATAGACTCTCATAAATATTGTAATGCCTCCTTGTCAAAAAAAAAGTATAAATTTATATGGCCAAATGTATTTCCATGATAAACCTTTTTTAAATATGTTCTCACACAAAAAATTTAGTTTCAAAATTTTACATTTTTTAAATGTATACCTTTTTATTCCGTACAAAATTTGCCATATTTTTAAGTTTAAAATATTTCCTCTTATATATTCTCTTTTGTAAAATGTTAACTTGTTATTTATTGTACTATTATATCTCATAGAACACAACAAATAAAAAATATGAAAAGAAAGAGTTTTCAACTGTATTATCATTTCATTCTCACGTTCTTCAAACACGCTCTCTAACATCAAGTAGATAATATTTTGCTCAATATTAATCACGCTTTCTTATCAATTCAATAACACAAATCATTAAATTTATAATTTTAAATAGGTAATTAATTTACCTTACAAAATAGTATTAGTAGTTATAGGTATGAAATTATGAAAATTATGCTAACGCTTATTTACACAAAACTTTCTTCGAACATATTGCTAAAAACTTTTATTTTCGTGTACTTGAATAAAATGCATTGGCTTGCTTCCTTTTGTTAAATTTGCTTTGAGTGAGAACTTCCGCTGTAAGATATCATTGTTGTTTCTAATTTTGGTTTTTTTTTTAAGACAATACAAAGAGTTTTTCGACGAATATTTTTTTATTACGTAGGTACTATTAATGCGGACCTGTGTCACTAATCACTATATATAGTATATATACAATAATTAGACCATCAATTATTGCATGTCATGCGATTACGTTCTTACTTTTCGTCATATTAATTTCAGTAAATTTAAACAAAAGGATTATTTCAAATAAAAGAAGTACCATAAGCCCTATGCTACTTTTAGAAAATTAAATATCAATAACCATTCAAGTCGAATAATAACATCATGTGATTTTCCTTGTTCGTTAAACGCATAATAATTAGTCCTAGTATACTTATTATGGTCATCGTCCTTGTAAAGTAACTTTATAATTTCATATATTATCGTATTTTTTGTTTTATGATTTTTTTTTATGTTTAGTTTGTGACATGTTGTACACTCGCTGTAATATTATAAGCACAATATTATTACATTAGTTAATGCCATTAATATATCTATTTTCGTCCCGTATAGGTACAAACAATTTTATTTTATGAATGAAGAATTTTATATCATTAATCAAAAACATTATACTATGTCTCTTAATTTATTAACGAAAGCTGTAATTTCAATTGAACCAAAAATAATTTCCTTATTTCTGAAATCTGACGCCAAATACAGAATCGACTTATTTTTAAATAACTCTTCAATTAAATTTCACCTGAAATTTGATATTGATTACAGTATAAATTATAATCATTGTCCAATGTTTGATATTGTTTTTCATAAGGTTGTAAATAAGTTTCGATACTGTCAGTTAACTTAACAAGACAAAGTTCAAAGTGTTATAACTTATAATTGAAAATGTATGAATCAACCACATTGTCAAGATTGTACAAAAGTAATTTCAACTTCGCGAATAAACATTTAATATTTTGAAAATTAAATAGTACTCATCAGAAATGCAAGATTGAAATTATATTAACGATTAATAACAAATGATTAATAATATTATTTTTTCTAGACAATTTTTTTAATCTGGCAAAAAATATGTTTTACTAAAAAAAAAAATTATGAACGATGTCGATTTTTTCTGTTTCTACATCAATCTTAGTTATCTAGTGCGTCATTGTTTTTGACATTCATTACAGCATAGCTTATATATGTAAATGCATAAATGAAGAGTACCTATATATTATAAGCGGAGTAAACCGGAACCATAAAATTATGTTTTTTTGTTTCCGGTTTCAGTTTTTATATATTTATACATATTTCAATTGTTTTGAATGCTTTTTTCGTCTATTTCACAGTTCGAAAGTCACATAAAATTATTTCCCATCATAAGCATCATGTACTCTTACAAAGACTGCGAATTGTCATCGACGACGTTTATATTAATGATGATATCATATTATAGACAATAAACTCACATTTTATCTGGTGACTAAATATTATTTTTTCGAAAAATTAAACTGACTAGGTATGTATAATCCTTTTTATAATCCTATATTACAGTACGTTTTATCTCTACACTGACTCTCTACATTAGCCTTTAAAGGGCTTTACAGTAACGACATAATATATTGTTTAACGTTATAAGGCGAGAAGTGAGACGATTTTCATTAGTTGTTAAAGGTAGTGGAAATACTATTTCAGGGGGCACGCTTAGAACAATTAACTCGTGACAAAAATCTGAGTAGTCATTAAATAAATGCGTGTGTTGTATGTGATATTACCTGTATAGAAAGCTTCTCTGGCTCGAGCGTTTTATCTGCCGAGGAGACGAACGTCAGCAACGGATCAACGTCGTCTGCAATATTATTGCGATATTATTCGTGTACACGTTTGTTCAGAAATGTGTTCCTGGTCGACGAACTCGGCCCTTTCCTTTTGAAGACTGCGAGGCACTTGACTGGTAGTGATTCATTATCGTTGCTCGTACTCACTAGGTACTCATCATACTCACTGCAGAAAAATGTAATCATCGTAGCGCCATCATAATATTATGCATTATTCGGGCGTAGATGACCTACTGTTGCAGTAATTATGTTTCAAGGGATAACTTACTGCTGCAGGTAATGAGGGCCGCCTGCTCCCAAACAACCGATCATAATTTGCTATAGCCTATTTACACATTATTATAACGGACGAGAAGTGGGGAAGATTTTCATTCGTTACTCATGGGAATAATTTGGACGAGCGCTTAGAATAATTAACTCGTGACAAAAATCTGGGCCGACATTATATAAATGGGCGTGTTTTATAATTTTTTATCAGATTCCCAACCTTTGTGTGTTGGTAATCCAAGTATTTATCCAATTTTTCATGTGACCTTTTTGAAAATAATGTTCGTAATGGAGGACTACCCACCCTCTCTCGCACCCTTATTCTTTTCGATTACCATGATTGTAAAAGAAACTATTACTCTTAATTTTCACTCATATAACTGATATTAATAACAAGTCATAATATTAGTTTATTTAATTATTTTATGACATATCAACGTTTTAATTTTTTTGGTGACTCATTCAAAATTATTCGCGACCCCATGGTCGAGCAACTCTGTTCTATATTATACATTGAGACGGAGATCCGCAACAGACCAACGTCGTCTACAATACAATATTATTCGTGTACAAGGTTGTTCGGAAATATAGTTCTGGTCGACAATATTGGCATTTCGCGGCCCTTTCCATTTGGTGACACAACATTTGACTGCTGCAGTTGCATTGTCGTGGTATACTCATTGCCGAAGAATGTAACCATGACAGCGCGATCATATTATATATTACACAGCCGTAGATGAAGTGCTGCAGTAATTATACTTCAAGGGATGACTGGTCCGGGTGGTGAAGGTAACCTATCCCCAAATAACGATCCCAATGTAAACAATATACATTTCGATTTATACCCAAAGCCTGCCCCTAAAAGTATTTTTGCAGTTTTATCACAATAATATTATGCGACCAACGATTTCATTAATCAACGAGTTATTAACAGTATAAATCTTTAAAATTTTATAATATTGTCGTGATGACGCTGCCTGCAGGCATAGAAGAATATCGGTTTGAATTTTTCTGTATGAAACAGCTGGGATGAAAACTTTAAACACCTGCGCGTGTGTACCGTACACCCAAAATCATTGCAATGCTCTCTAATATGGATAAATTTACACATTTCCAAAATTGTTTCGTTACAACTATGACGGAATTTACGATTTTTTTTTTTTTAATACGAAGGAATTTACGATCACTCGATTTCGTCTGAAGGACGGTTGTGTTTTCCAAGGTTTAGAATTTCAAATAAAATGTACATTCTTTGTATGATATATTGGATTGATTCGACAAGAATGTTTCCGTCGAGAAAAAATTTTCGCTCCGATAAATTTAATGAAATCGTAAACAACTAAGATCGAATTGAATAAGTTGATAACAAAAAATATGATACAGAAGATTAATTAAATTAAGCCACAACAAACTTATCACCTAAGGCAGCTATTAAATAACCGCGATATTTATAAATTGTGAACAGCAGTACCTACCGTATCATAATGAAATGTTGTATACAAATTTAATGTATTGACATAATGTAAATAGTTGTCATAGTGCCTAGTAATTTATAATAGCTCTTTTGTAAGTTTTAATTTTACATACACTCACGGAATTATTAAAACATTTCACATAGACTAAACTTTTCAATAATTTACGAGTTTACGAGTGCAGATAGTGGTTTCATGCTACGACGCATCAAAATGGCACATTTAAAATCTCACTATGGAAAATCACATAAAACGTTGTACTTAGGTACCTATCTATTTTGTGTAGTGCATTATTAATCATCATGCCCATTACCCATCCTAAAATGCCAAGAACGAAATGTACAGCAAATTAAATCATCCGTGTATACGGCGGAATTCTTAATATTTTACACTATACTAAAGTTGTTCTAGGACTTTATAGAAACTCCGAATTCCCCAGGTCACTGTGTCAACTATATGAACGTATGACACGAGTTGAAACAGCGGAAATAAGATGCGCTTAAAATAAAAATAAATGTATTGATGTATGCCTACAACATATAATAAAACGAAATTATGTTGACGTTGAATAACATAGTATTATATTATATTATGTTTTTCGTACAAAATCACGACGATACGCCGAGTCGACTCCTGCAGGTTGTAAAAATGGATTTTATTTTTTAGATTTATTTAACAGCGTTTGACGTTTACGGGTGTTTTAGAGTTTTTATATTGAATTTCTTTGTATGGGTAATGATTTAACCATAAAATGCGTGTCGGTGGTCTTTTTTTTTAGTTTTCAATTTCTCGAGTGACATTGCGTGGCGTGCATATATATACATAAAATCTATGTACTTATGTACTTTTATATATATATATATATGTGTACACACAATAAGCGATAGCCAGATGGCAACTACTGTTTACCAATAACTATATTGTTATAGGCTATATATAGCCTTATACTGCTCCTTGTACCTACCTATAAACGATTCGCAGTAACTGCTGCTGTAGTCCTCTATACATACTTGTATAATAATTAATAAGTACGATCTCCTGGCAGACCTCGACAATCATGACAATATAATATACAAACATATTATTGTAATATCATTGTAATAAAAATATGTATACTCTGAGCAGAGCCTTCGGCGGTGACACATAATCGGAATTCGGAATAATCAAAATGACAATAATGTATAATAAATAATAATATTTTTACGGCCAGCGATCGGAGTTCGGACGCCTTTGAACATAAGGTAAAGCGTAAAGTGTACCTGGGTACCTATGTACAGGGTGATCCAACAAGTATGCTCACCCCCCTTTTTTCTTTAATAATGAAATTTTTCAAAATCTGATTTTTGGAATCTTTAAATATACTCAAAGACCATATTTTCATATTCTTGAGATTTTTCGATCAAAATTCGAAAGAGTGGTTTCCTAGTTATTGGATAATTTCTAGTAAGGATAATAGTCTATTATAGGGATATGCTTATACAGTTCTACACACGGAATAAAAAAAATAACTAAATAAATCAAGAAGGATTTTACTTGCCCAAGTGTTTGACTAAATAAATATAAAATGAAGTATTAATTTATATTATATGTATAGACTATAGATAACAACGTATACTGTGTAATCACATCCTTCTTCCCTATTATAAACTTTATTACCCCTAGCGCAAAATGTGTAATAATTAGAAAACTACTCTTTCGAATTTTGGTTTCAATACATCAAAATTCTCAACAAAATTATCGGATAAATAATTTACAGTAAAAAAGTGGGGTTCCCATTTGAAAAACTAAAGCTTGTATCGCCATAGGACACTCCTTAAGTGGTACAAAAAATCTCAAGAATATGAAAATATGGTCTTTGAGAATATTTAAGGATTCCAAAAATCAGATTTTGAAAAACTTTATCATTAAAGAAAAAAAGGAGGGTGAGCATATTTGTTGGATCACCCTGTATAGGTTAGGTATGCATATCTACACTACACGTATAATATAGGTAGGTAGGTAATTTAATATTATATGACATCTTCCGATTACGTCTTGTAATGATGTTATAGGTAAGTACAAGTGTTTCTAACTATACCTGTAATTTATTACGTCGAAAATACGACGACGGGCAATACGAACGGGGTGCATATTATTATTTTGTATGATTTTTACATTTCGTCTGTGACGCATTATACGCTTATACGTCGTATAAGTGTAAGTCTGTGTTATTAGGTATTATAATTTATAATTTATAATGAGAGCCGGGCGCAAAGTAGGTGCCTAAAAAATCGCGACTTCACACGATGACCGTATAGTTTGCAATACGTATAGTTGTCTCGTAAACACAACATCAAATATAATGACTCGGATGAATTCAGGTATTTTTTTTTTTGTTTTTTTTTTTTAATCGCTACTCAACCCGAGTAATATAACAACAGGTGTCTTAAGAGTGTAGATAATAAATACAAAAAGATACAGGGTGATTCACCAAGGACGATCACCACCATTCTTTACTTGAAATAATTATAATTTATTCTAATATACCAACTACTCTTACATAATTCAAATTTTTGGAATTTTTAAGTAAAATGTACACAAAGGTCGTATTTTTAAATACTTCTCAAAATTGGTTACTCCTTAAGGAGTACTCTGTGTTAATACAAACTTCTGCGATTCAAATGAGAACCCCTTTTTTTACAGTAAATTATTTAGTGGGTAATTTGTTTGAAAATGTTGATGTGCCTGATTCAAAATCCAATTGAATGATTTCTATTAATAATTATTAAAATGTTTATAATTAATAATAATAATAATGCTTAAAAAATGGTTTTACAAAAATATAAATTAGATGTAGCATTGCATCCGGTATTTTTTTATATAGGTACCTATACCATTTTTACAATTTATAAATGTTGATGGATTAATATTAATTACTACCTATACAACGTTTTCAAATCACCATAGACCTTCTAAAACCCAACCCATTATCGTGGACCTATTATCCTCAAGACACAAAGTTAAATAACTGATAAACTACTTGTTTGAATTTTGATTTATAGATAGTAGATACATTAACATTTTCAGAAAAATTATCAACTAAATAATTTACAGTAGCAAGGGGAGGGGGGGAGTTCATTTGAAAAATAGTCTAAATCACCGCAGTACACGTCTTACGTGTCACAAAAATCTCAAGAATTTGAAAATATGGCATTTAAGTAGATATAATTAAAAATTACAATAATCAGATTTTAAACGCGTTATTGAAAAAAATAGAGACTGAACATGTTTGGTGAACCATTCTGTATAGGTCAATAGCATTATAAATTCACACCCTGTGTAATTTAATTTTGTTTTTGATATTTAACGAGGCCCCGTGTAACACAATAATATGAAGAATAAAAATGTTTAAGTATTGCAATTCATTACTGTCTGGTTACTATTTTTAGTTACATTTACTTAATCATCAATTTTGTAGGCAATTTGGTTAATATATGATTAGTATAACAAATGATAATATAATATTATTATTCCCACAATTATATAATATACAAAAACTATGTTTACTTTGAATAGTTTTGTCATCATTAGCTTAAAAGATGAACTTTGATCTATTATTTAAATTTGAATATTAAAGTTGGTATATATACAGTTATGAGTTATACATATTTTTGTACGAGTATTTTAATTACAAAATATTTAAATTTGACTATGAATTACTACTGAATCTAATCCAATTATGCATTATTCACAAGGTGTCAGATGAATTAGTAATATTATACTTATATTATATTATTTATATTTTAAAACTAAAATAATTATTTAAATATACATATTATTTTTCAATGTTGATTAATATTTAAATTTTAAATACATATTATTGAACTTGATTTAAGTATAATTCTTTAATCTGACAATTCCTATCAATAATTTTAAAATCAGAAATCTCTATACTGTTCAAACCCTGTACCTAGCAGATTTTGGCAATACAAATTAAGTTAAAAAATATAAATAATTTACACGAAATATTACAGGAACATGTTCAGTGGGATCCATCTTCTTGAAGAATAAATACAAATTAATTATAATTATAATTTTCTCAAGAATTTATATTTAAATTTAAAACTCAATAGACGATATCTATATGTGATAAATTCTCGAAATAATTAATACAGCTAATATTAAATTTTATAAGTGTAGCCAGTAATTTATTGTACCAACGTTAAATATTTTAAAATAATAAATACGTTTACTATTTTTCAATGAAACGACCTTAGTTTTGACATAAACATGACCGAACTAATTTCTATGTCAATTATATTAAAATACTAAATGTTGGTGCCAAAAACAAAAAATCTCATTTAATAATGATTTGTCAAATGTACATCGAAATGAGTAAAACATATAATTTTGTTATTAGATAATGTTTTTGAATGATATTTAGTTCATGGTTAAAATAATAAGATCTGTTATCTATTATATTATAATTTTATTATTAATTACAAATCGACAATGTAAAATATATTAATTAATCCTAAGTATAAAATAATACTGCAGATTTCGAAAATGTCAAACTTTTTTACTCAATCATTATTCTTTAAATCGAACCCTGAACAGCACAAAATAACAATAACATTTATGACAAAACATTACAATATTGTGAAAATGAATTCTTTTTCTTAATTTTTTGAATACAATTAATTCAAAAATAGAGAAATAGCTTTTTTAAGTAAATTTTAAGTCGTCGTGTAATTACAAAACAATTTATAATATTGATATTCTTGTAAATTGGTTAAAATAGGATGATTTTACTAATGGTTTTGCATTTTCGTTTATACAGAAAGCCACTGATATTTATGATAAAAATCATTGTCAACAGCATGCTATTTTATTGAAATCTTTTAAAAAATATTAATGTCTAAACCAGTAGCTATAACAATTTAATTTTTAGATATTTCTTACAAGCAATTAAAAATTACTGTCATACTTAGTGAAATATAGTTACTTCAATAATGCATATATTATATAATATTATACTAAATTGTCTTTTAGTAGTTTTATATTAAAAGGATAATAAGTAATCAGCAACAACGATTGAAAATTAACGCTCATTCTTACAATAATTGTCAACATGCTGGTACATTTTATTTTTGTTTTATAATTACAAAAATTGAATGATACTTTTTACGCTTCCAATAACAAGGTAATACTTATCTTAACAAGTTGGAAACTCACTACCCACTGTGTAAAAAAAAAACGCTTATCGTGGACCATTATACTTTTTGTTCACCCCATGTCCCATCATGTCTCTATTCCTTATTTTTTTTTCTTGAACCAATGTCCTCGAGACTTGTTACTATACTTATTATAGTTATTATTTGAAACATACATTTTACAAAATTCCAAGAGATAACCTATACATACAATATATATTATGAAACTGACATTTTCATTGTAACATTATTAACAACGGTTAAAAAAGCAATAACCACTATTCCTCCATTCCGATAGATCAACCGTTGATGGCGCACTATTGTTATACATAGTTAAATAATTTAATGAGGCAACGTTGTTTTCGAAAACAATTCAGAACGCTGAAAATAACTATTCTCATACAATTTATGAAACAAGGCTGCAAAAATTGCCAACTCAAAACGATCATTATATTGATGAACGTTTGGACACCGTCAGTCGTTACCAAGATTATAATATATTCTTTACTTACCTACTTACCAAGAAATACATTTTTTTCTTGATACATTTATTCTGATATTCTCAACCATATTATAGGTATTGTAAAATACTTTATGTAATATATACAATGCTATATTAATATTATGCACTATATTTTACTAGATATTATGTTTTATAAAATCATTATAGTATGATATGAAATTATTATAATTGTAAATATCAATTCAAACTACACAACTTGAATTTAACTTATACCAACTAGTATGTAAAAACAAATGTTATAGTTAGTTTACTATTTTAAAATTAAAAAATCTATTGGTTCCTACTATAGGCCCTAATTGTCTGTTTACCAAAACATTAAATAATATATTTAAGGGAAGTACACATCATTACAATAGATACATAAACATAATAATATAATATGGTATATAAATAAATATATATACATTTATTCATACAGCAATACAAATTCAATTAAATAACTATCAATTGTATTGACAATTCTATAGGTGTCACAATATACATTATTTTATTACTATTATAAGTATTGATCCATCAACGTGATTTATTTATTATAAATATACATTGATGATTATTGATCAATTCTGATCATATTTCCATCGTATGACTTACGTGTATTCATAAACAAACTAATAATTCCATTAGGTATTCAACACTATAGCCTATAAGCTATCTTTAAATAGTTATTAAATAAAGAGAAATTTATGCTCATATATCGTTGTTTAATTAACCTTACTAAGTACGAGAATATTTGTACATCAATAGTAAATACATATATAGCATATTATGTTAAACACAATAAGGTAAACAATTTAAGACCAAATAAATACAGATAATTCAGAGTAAGCCAGCTATGGTAAGTTAATTTATTAGGGTTTCCGAAGTAATATTAATGCGCCTAACTTCTAATTTAATAATTTAACCATTAATAATTTACCTATTTAAGGAAATTTATAGTAGAAAATATGTTGTTAATAATAGCAATTGAGAAAAATAAACATAACTTTAATTAATACGTATAATTTATACTATAAAATTTAATTTTGTATATTATTCTATTGAAGCACTTTTTAGAATCAAATTATTTTACAATAATAAATAAAAAAAGTCGCAAATACTAAGTACCTAGGTATAGCTCTGCTGTACAGACGTATAGGTGTCGAGAGTACCTCGTCAATAAGTAGGTCACTGTAATGGATGTGTTAAATTTGAATTCAACGATAAATCATTGCATACAAAAAACGATTCTGAGCCGGCAGACAGACCGTCAACCTTTTTTTGTACAACCTAGCTACTAAGTATATATTTTTATATATTTATATTGCTATTAGGTATACAGTAATTTATTTCACTCCCAATAATACGGTAGAAGTTATACGGTATAAATATTCTCAATACCTAAAAATTAGTCTAAATATTTTTTAAATGTTATTGAGTAGGTACAAAAAATAATAGATTCAGTAACAGTAAAATGTTTCAAGCAGTGGAGTTGAATTATTTTCACTATGAATAAAATTTACCACTATACCTATAGTCGAGCATAAGCTCATAGCACTAACATAGCCATAACTATAATTTAAGGAGCCGAGTGGTTATAATTCTGATATAAGCTATACAAATAGAGATTGCTCAATTTCATTTTATACATATTTATCATTATATATTATAAATACTATGTAAAAAAAGTCATTATGCATTTTAAGATATTAATTTAAAATTGAAAGAAATTTACTGCTCCAAAAGCTAAGGACAAGAACGAAAAAAAATTAATTAAACATTTTAAAAAACACTTGTCGTTGTAGATCGTTGTCATCATTGCTCCACTCAGAATCTAAAAAATGATATAGGCAAGTTATTGCATTAATGTAATTTATGATATTCCCCAATAGTTCCATAGAATAATTGACGGGTTTTGGCAGCATATTTATTTTGTTTTCGTATACATAAACTGTGTCCTAATGCCCTATCCCATACAAAACTTAAAACCTAACTCCATTAAAAAAATTAATAATTGCATGTTTTTGTGAAATAAATAATATGTTATTCATATTATCATGATATATCTTTATACCAAATTTGTTGAACTTTATTTGCTTTATATGTACGTCATTGCTATAACAAGTCATGGTGTGTGCGTTGACATTTTTTACATCGAAGTTAACACTTCATTTATGTAGATAATATTAACAAGGTAATCGATAACCTGCCTATGTATTATATAAATGAATGGCTAAATGTAAAATATTCGCTTATGCTTGTATATAAACAACTTTATTTCAGGTCTCCCTTATACGACAAAGCCACTTTTTTTGATGATTTGTGTTTTTTTCAGTATTATTTTTTCTGGTACCTATGTACCAAATATTGTATCCAAGTAGAATCTTTAGGTAATAAATCAACTAAAAACATTTCAAATTCACGAATGGTTATAATTATAAATATTATGTATAATAATATCAGTTCAACACTTCTGCAACTATTCGAGCAAAACATAGAGACAAGAGGTATTATTTTATTTTCATGGTGTTTGTATCATAATTTACTATTGATAGTGCAACAATATAAATAATAAACTTGATTTGAAAACTTTCCATAGTACTATAGGTGCAAATCGATGGCAGGTATGACAGTGGTAAAAATTATCGGTATAAGCTTGAAATACCTATGTTCTAGGTTAACTCTGTATAGAAGATTTAAAGCCACACTCATACTTTACAACGATAATACTTTAATTCTAATACTGTTCCATTAGTATAGCCCAAATTTAAAACTTATGCCTGGATAAATATTGTCATAAATATATTGGGTAATCTTACCTCACTACGACTCACTGGATAACTAGCTTAGTCTAGACTGCCTACTATGCCCAACTAAGTCATAAAATCATTCGATCATGTGAATGTTACAAAATTATACCTGCAGTAATTGTTCACTCAATGTCATGTACAATAATATTAAATTATTTTAATTTCAAATCTAACGATTTGTAGGTCGGTAACTAAAATCCTAGTCAATTGTTTTCAAATATCTTAAGCAATAAATATTAATTTAATTAATTTAAATTAATTAATATATTAATTAGGTAGGCATATATATATATATATATTATAGTATATTTGTATTAATTGATACTAATATTATTATTATTGTTGATTATGTGCAAAGCGGCAGTTTTACCTATTAAAATAACATATGTGGAATGAGTATGCCGAAGTAATATTCTGTTTTATAAAATCGTAACACATTTTTAGTGTTAATTTATAATGAATAAATAAGGGTCAGGGGTCTAACCTAAATCCTTTAATCATTTATAAAATAATCATGGTCGGAAACTTAATATCTATCGAAATTTTAAATAGGTACATCCATAAAATTGTATGGAAGCTTACATTATTCAAATACAACAAATAAATCAGTTATTAAGATTTAAAAAAAAAACGAATGTATTACACTCGTAAATACATACATCATATCATAGATTATTTTATAGTTTTATATTGGATATAAAATAGAAATGTGCAAAACAATATATTGGTTTTTATTATATTTGGTACATTTTGTACCTATTCATTTTGACTTGAACTTATAGCCAAATACTGCAAGTTCTACATTATAAAGATACATTGCGAGATTAAAGCCATAACAATTTCCTACACAATGTAGATTTAGAAGTTCTATATATTATTGGATTACAAGAGAAATAAAATCGAATGTTATGTAGGTAGCCGTCGACGGTAACGTCGGTAACATACATCTTGCATTAACAATGAAAAGAAATTAAATCATGATGTCGTATTTTATTACAATATTTTTAACGTTTCGTTTATTTATTAGATATGTACTCATTATTTTCTTAAAATAATACCATAATAACGTTAACACTATAAATATTGTATATAAATTGTACTGCAGTGTTGGATAAAAAAAAACATTTATTTTGTACCGATAACAAAAAATTAATCCACTAAAAAAACATATTTATTCAACTATAATAAAACATAGGTATTGTGTTCAAATTTAAACCCTATTAACACACCTCAAAAGCATTCTAAATATTTAATTTGTATAGGTGCATAAAATATAAATAATAGCTAGGTATAATATATAGTATATAATATATATAAAAATATAACAAACCATAAATAAAATATATGTAACTGCGGTAGACAGTGTACTGCAGGTATATATTTTCATTTTCATAGCGGAAAATTATTATTCTTTGCGTTTAAAACCATAATTCATTTGATAAATGCAAAATATTTTTCCTTATTATAGTAATAACCACCTAATAATAATATTATTTTATTTTATATTGGATTATATTATTTTCACGATTGAATTTAAAATAAAAAGTATGATGCATACAATCTTTATCAAATAGATGATATGACGTGTTGGATGTGTACTACACTTTGTATGTTTCAAAATGTATTTTCTTAATCTAAATGTCACTCGTTTGGTGCAGATCGAAGCTGACAACAAAGTGCATTAATGGAGAACACATACAGTTCACATTAACGGCGTACAATTTTGCATACTAACATTTTATTACTTTGAAATGCTTTTAAATTGTATGGCTTTAAAAATAATATTATATAGAATGGTATTCTCAAATTGGCTGTCCGAGTTTTGTTGAGGTCAATGTGTCTATAACGATTACAACAGCTTACAATCGTCCATTTATTCAATTGTATGTACGTCGTATACCAGAATCGGCAGAATCGAGCAAGCATAACCAACCACATGAACTAAGAAACCGCGATGGTATTACTAAAATAATTAAATATATTGTCTTGCATTATTCTAGACGCTAGGAAATTATCAATGAAATAATGTTTCAGTGTATGATTAAATAATATATGAAAAAAAAAAATAATAACTGTATCTAAATCAACAGTGTATTAATAGCATCCTACTGGATTATATATAATATTACAGAATTATCAATTTCGGTATCTTAAATGGTTTAAAATAGGTAGGTACCTAACCATTTCTGTTCATTTTTAATTGTATATAAAAAGTACTATCCATTTATTTATTTAAGAATATAAAGGGTCCCACTGAACAATATGGGCCTATAATAGTGATATAGATCCTGCTATAATACTATAAAGATGACTAAGAATTAATCTTGGTGGAAATATTGTATTACATACAAATTAGTAGATGCTTGTACATATGTAAGTGTGTACAACCTATTATTTTCTCATAACGTTTATAACTTATAAGTGATTGATTCGAATCATTACATCATTCGTTTTAATATAGGTACTTATACTTACCTACCATTAAATATTCCATGAGCTAATTATAAACAGTGATTTGGGTAAAATTACATTAATAGAAATTAATACACTCGTACGTCTTGACGTACCTAATTTTGTTTTAATAAAAACACCTACTTATTAATCATTATTCAAGATTTTAGTGAAAAAAACTTGCGTAGCGATTACTGATTGGCGATTTGGTCACCTTATTGTGACACCTTGTTTATAAAATATTATATTATGGTTATTGTTTTATCCTATTTATTATAGATTTTAATTATAAGTATGAACTATGAATTTAATATTTATCATTATGCGAAAGTTATAATTTATTATACTTTTGGGCTATTAGTAAGAGAATCGGGAAAAAATGTTTGCTAGTTACCTGAGAATCTGAGCGCACATCTATAAATCTACTTCATCATTATTAATATTGTTAATTAATTGTTGGATAAAACGTCGACGATCTAGGCGTGAATGATAGGCAATTTAGAAAACATTTATGCGTTCAAGTGTTCATGTCGACTACCTATAGCAATACGATAAACATTTTTAAATTATTAAATACTCGTACAAAGTACCTATCTGATTACAAAACACAATGAATGTGGAATATTAATACAATTTATTTAAATGTTGATACTTATTTTAATACTATTAATTTTTAATTAATCAAATACATTCTATGAATTAATAATTAATTAAGAGTAGTAGCAGCGTTCCAATAAAAGGAAACATACAGAGAAAGCATTGATTAATTTCCCTTGACACCTATAGGAGACCTTGCCTTACCCTATTCGTAGAAAGCATGTTTTATCACATCTTATTTGTGATCTTATAGTTCTATATTTTGTCATTGCATTTGTCATATTGGACATGTAGGTCACACTCACATAGACACACCTTTAAATAATAGCGACATATAGAACCTTCCTTGAAGTACCTAGCTTGTAAGTACAGTTCACAATATCCTGCTGGAATTCATATTTAGTCAACATCATGTATTATGTTCAATCCTATTCTATGGTTTATACCTACCTATACATTGCTACTTGCAATATCAAGGATAATTATTAAATTGCATGCCTAAACCATGATTTATACTATTTTATTATTATAAATAATACTTCAATTAGACGATAAAATATGTGACATTCTTCATTTATGTTGACAGCTAAAAAAAAATAAATAATATTATGACAATGGAAAAATAAATAATATTTGTAATTTGTACATGCAGTCCAACTATTAAGAACTACAAAAACATATGTTAATACAAGTGGTAAATATTACTGCATGTAAACAGATATAAGGGCGCTAATTTAAATAAAGTAAAGGACTAATAGTTCTTAGCACGAATAAACTATTGGCTATACTGTAGCCCACGCCCCTACGATTCATATAGAAAAATATTGGGAAACGGACGAAAAGGTCTTTTCGAATATACGTAATCAAGGTTTATTATAGGTCAATCATTATTTATTGAACGTATCACATTCCAAATGTTATAAGCAAAAAGTCACCATCCATTTTATTTGCCATTTAATAAATATATTTTAGTCCTGATTGGTAAAACAAATTTAAAAAGCCATACCATCAATTTTAATGATAATCAGTTTAATAGTTTAATTATTATGAACGTTATTGTATTGGTCTTGGTTCTTTTATACAGTATAGATACCTACTACGACTTCTTTAATATTGCCATTTTATTGCTATAAATTATTACATTATATGTATAAATGTAAAAAAATATGTATTTATTGAATTAATTAAATTTTTTACTGATATTTTGGTTCCCTATGTGAGAAAAACGTATTGCAATTATTTAATTAGATTAAATATTTAATGCATTTGTATTTCAAATTATGAACTCATAGGCCCCCACACGAACTTGTTCGGTGGGCCCCACTGTCTTCTTGAATAGAATAAATAAAATAAAATATAAGTATATTGTAGGAGTATTTGATAGGAATAAGAGGACAACGATTTTTTTTGTTTACATACAATACGCGTGTTGCCGACTATTATTTTTCCCGCAGCGTTAGCTATGCGGGCGGCAGTCTTCTTGAAATCAAACTTTTTACAAATAAAAAAATGAACATGTCAATTGGTACCACAATTGTTTATTATTTTTTCACAACGTATAGCTGCAGGTAGTAAGTATAAACTGATTCTTAGGTAATAACAATTGATAATCTTATACCATCTCCCTCGCAGTACGCCACGCGTATTAGGCACATGGTTGTCGAAATTGTCAATGCCTTAGTATAACATAATGTTATAGATACCGACCAATAATTTATGCAAACAATATCCTACAAAATCGAATTACAAAAATTTGAGATGACCACGACCAACAATCCATAATGTACAACACCTTCGTTATTAATGCGTATTTTTATTTTTAGTCTGTACCGCTTCATGCAACTATTTAATAATATTATAATTTATAACCATCTGCGTGCACATGTCCACAGGTTGCCGTGACCACGTGACGAACACAAGATGCGTCACACCGAGGTGGTGGGTTTATGGCGGCCGACGGACGCGCCGCCAGGAGGAAAGACTCGTGTATCCCGAGCCACCGACCAAGGGGCGTCGCACACTTCGCACGCCCACAAGTTTGTCATCAAGTCCACGGCCATGATCCGCCAGTCGAGTCTCACTAGGTTCATCGTCAACAAGAAGAACAATACAGGTGACAACGTTTACATGACGTGCTACGCTTACGATTCGCTTTCCCCTGATAATATACGATTTTTGCAGGCTATGTGCCACCACGGCGAGACCTTATAATGAACCATATATATATATATATGAAAAATCATAATAGTACAGACGTAATATCCAACATAATATATAAGCAGGTGTAGGTATAAACAAGCGTAGCCGATTGATCCCTGTATAAACTATTCAAGTTCTATGACATATAGTTAAAGCGCACTCAATCGTTAGTATTACCAATATGTAAGTAAAATATTAGATAGGAATTTAGATGATCTTAATTGAATAAAACGAAACAGCATTGAGAATAATTCTCATTTTCTATATTATATCATGTAGGCATCCATGAGATCTGATTTTTAAAAAAATACCTTCAGTTCTCCGAATGAATAATTCGTATACACAGCAGCAGAAATAGTTTGAAAAATCAGGGGCAAATAACGGTTTAAGTACCAATAAATACGATAATATCACGTCACGACAGACTAGTGTGTCATTTTTAAAATATAATATACGGAGAAAAATATTCATGAGCTTGCCGATTTAAAAGAAAAAAGAAAAATGTATGCCCATTAAAGTTGGCTATTATTTTGTGTACGAGCAATACCCACAAATATTATGATAATTACACTCACTACTATATACACACGTAATACATAATATCTGTATTCTATACTCATAAAACCATATTTAGCCTAACATTATGACTATAGTATAATAAACAGTTCCGAATATTTACTATATTTTTATGTAGGGTTAAAAGATATTTTATTCATATGATTGGAATACTAATTTAAATAACTATTTGTGTAGTATACTTGTTTGTGTACATTAAGGGTTATAAATTAAAGCAAACATTACTATAATTATTATACGGTTAAATAGTAAAAATTATCAAATAAAATAAGTAGTTTATATGCAGTATAGAATATAGATAAAATAATATGGGTAACAAACATGTTTAATGTCTATTGTCTGTATAGGTATATTATATACCTAGCTGATTTTTACAGAATTGTTTTTAACTTAATACATACCTACCCAAATAAGATAATATACAATTAGGGAAGGCAATTTCGGTTGTAAATGATACATTCTATATAAATAAAATTATGTGCTGTTCAGGAGGGTTGAATACGAAAACCTATACAAATATTAAATACGTGACAATATGACCTGCTACATTATCAACTATATACTCTACGATATGTCCTATTGTATTAAAGTATGTAGATAATCGATCAATTGTTCCAAATTATTCAAAGTCAAGTACATAATAATATATCGTTTCGACGCATGTTTTAAATTTCGAACATTAATAATACCAATATAATAGTACCTATATAATATGTGACCGTAACTATACTCGATTCTTTCAATATATGTAAAATGACAATTATTTACAATAAAATAACTAATCTATGCTCACATATCAAAAGAAATACCCAAACTCTCAAAAACATGCACGATATTTCAATTTAATAAAATAAAATTATGCCAATATTGACATTGTTAATGTTCACTGCGCTTAATTAATGCATACGCTTATTTTATACACACATATAATTAGAGGCATAACTTGATTAAATATTCAGCTCTGTAATAATTTATATTTACCGATAACGTTATTTCTCATCATCATCGCTCATCGTCTTAATCCGGTTTACGACGAGATTAAATTTAATGCATTTTTTTTTAACGGACCAAATTGTTTAATAGCTCCTCAGAGTAGTGAAACATTACAACATTTCTTATCTAAACCTATAGATAAGAATTACAAATTATATTAAAATGTATAATAGGAAGTGTGTAATATTATTATTTTTAGTAAGAGCCTAATAACTATGTGACAACTGACAAGTACCTATTGATTACCAGAACATTATAATTTAAGTACTTAGGTCCTTGACAAATAAAAGTGCATTTAGAATATTTTTTATTTTTTATTTAATTTATTCATATCGATTGCGTCAGGGGTCAAATACCCACATGTGGCTCTCATTGTAATATTTTGTGGGGCCTGCGAGTAAAATTTATAATTTGTATAAAAATCACGAACTAAAACAGAATGGACTGGAAACTGCTGATGATTAAAACGTTATTTATTTGTAGCCATTGCATATTACCTTACCTGGTAATATATTTACCATTTGCCTGGTACCTTTTTAAATTAATAAACCTAACAGTTATGAACTTAATAAACTAAACTTGATATGACTATACATTTTTGTTTAAAATAAAATAAGATATAATATTCAAATTGTGGCCCATAAAAAATGTTATATTTATTTGTTTGCTCTTGACATCAAAAAGGTTGCCGACCCCTGGATTAAATGAATTACTCTGGCGAGAAACTATAACATCTCTATGACCTCAACGTACCTTAAATTAATATATTTAGTCATTAGATAAGAGACTATATAACATGTGGTAGGACATGGTATACCTACCACAAATAAACAAAAATAAATTCTCAACAGTTTATTGCGTTCATCGCTAGGAATTAATCTTATTTAATAAACTAAGTACCTACTTAAGTCTTACAAAGTCCCGATTTGGATTTCAGTCAAAGTCGTACACATTTGTACTATACGAACATTATAATCAATCTTTCTCGGAGTAAATACAATCCTCTCCTACAAACGTTTCAAATGAAACAAACCTACAACTTGCAAACTATAGGTATTTTCATACGATAATTCTCTATAAATCGATACAAATTATTCAAAAAAATAAGTTCATCCATTACCTTGGAATGACCTTGGACTAATATTACAAGAAATTTGTAATCGTTATAAGTAATCGAACTTTTGAACACACAAACTTCTTAAAATACTTTGAACCGTCATGGTCAGTGTATCTTATTGCTTGAACATAAAATATAATATATTATATAATACATTTTGGGAAATCCTAATTGGATATAATGTTATGACTTAGATTTATAATCTTGAATCATATTTCGTATTTTGAGATTAGGATATATTGTATTAAATACTAATTGACTATTTGTTTTATATTATTTTAATTTACTACGGCTTTACCTGTGTAGCTATGCACATATTATTTGTGTATGCTATATATAACATGGATACAACGTAGGTAGGATACAGAGTGATTCACCAACATTTCACGCCCTCTTTTTCTACAATTATGCAGTTATTCAAATTCAGATTTTTAGAATTTTTAAATATACCTACTTACTTAAAGATAATATTTTGTTGTACTACTTAAGGAGTGACTAGTGGATAATGGATAATATACAAATTTCTGTTTTTTTAAGTAAACCCCTCCCCTTTTCCGCATTAAATTATTTAGCTGATATTTCTCCTGAAAATGTTGACGTATCAAAATCAAAGTACCTATGCTAATAGCTCATAGTTGAGTACAACCTGACGTCTGTTAAGATATCCCTAACGGTAAAACAGCGTTCGACGTTCGTCACACATTTAAAGAGATTTTATTTGGTTGTGTGCCTATAGATATTTTACAGACAATACACCCATACAAAATTACAAACAATTTTAAAAAATAACAAAAAGTATAATAACAGATAATATTATTATAATAGGTAAATAATACATTGTACATGTCAACAAATTAAATACATTTACAAGTATAATTTGTTATTATATTTTCACGATGCCCTTATTCATGTGTAAAGTGAAGAAAAACATAATTTACTGAGGTCCACATACAATTTTTTAGAAAAATAAAGTGAACAGAATAGCTGCGGCGCACTTGCATCGAATAATAGACATCCAGACGGCCGGATTATATGCATGAAAATATTTTTGAAAATGATGGCTTAGAGTAAAACATAATAGTGCTAAAGTTACATTTCAAAAGCTCTATTGTATTAACTATAAAGTACAAACAAGTATAAACTATTACAAATATTCGTTAAAATTTGAATTTTTATGATAGTAGTCGCCAGTGGGTATGGTTGTACCAACACTTTCTTAATTTGTGTTGTTCACCTTACTGACTAATTAAAATCGTACATATATTATAATTAAGATGTTAGTAATAACAAGATTTATATAGACTCTAATACTTCTTTTTTTTGTATACTATTTATTTACATTCTTTATACTTACTTATTTAATCCATGTATAGGAAAATATATGTTTTAATAATTGGTACATTAAAATTAAAGTTCATAATATTATATATATAATACCTATACGCAGCTAAACCTAACCTATTTACATTTATTTAGTTTCACTGAGTTCATATTTCGTATGAGTTTTTTTCAAACATATTTCAAAATGGTAAATTTTTAAATAGTTTTCAGTGTCCTTCTTCAAAGAAACACAAATTCTCTATATACATATACCTACCTAGTTAATGACATTGTTGTGCACTTGTGCTCAGAGATGGATTCAGGAGAGGGTCCAGTCCAGCCCCCCTCCAGACATATTATTTCCCAAATTTTTTTTATAATTCTACAGATCCTGATATAACTATAATTCAGATTACATGTATGTCTGATAATATAATATACTAATACTATTCTACGTATCATTCTGTGTATAGATAGTACTATCCTAGTTCATGGTGCACAGTAATTCCAATAATGTAATTATTACAATTCTTACTTTAAGAAATGCTCAGAGTCCGTACCTGCTTGTGCAATAAATGTGCTGCATAGATACTGGTATATTGACAGGTTATGTACCTATTAATTAATAGTTATTATTATTTATTATTAAATATGAAACGAAGCATATTATAGAAAAAAATATAGTTACCTAGATAATTGTAATAATCATAAAGTATGAAATCAGAATAAGCATTAAACCTTTTAAATCAACTATCAAGATCTCAACAAACGTTCCTTGCAATATTATATTAAATAATGAATCTCGGTTAATCTCGGTATTCCTAAAATATTTAAATTTTTTTCATTTAAATTTTTATTCGATTTTTATAAATAAAAATTAAGTCCATGCTCTTTGATTTCTAAAAAAAATATTCATTTTATGTTTATAATATATACACCAGAGGTGGCCAAACTTTTTTTGGTCACGATCTACTAAAAATATACTTCACCTTTGAGGATCAACTTTTAAAGAAAATTTTTTTTATCAACAATTCAATAACAATTCGTGCGCGTGTCCCTAAAAATAAATTCTAACATGATCGACTTAGAAATTATCCGCGATCGACCGTTTGATACCTATACACGAATTGTTTTCGTTGAGAGTTAACTTAAAAACTGACTAACCTAACCAATTTAAAGATTGCAGGTATAAATTTATAATGGTACTAATATGTATTATGTAACTTTTTGAATTCGTTATACAATTTACAAAATTAGAATTTCTTAAAATGTGTTAACCAATTTATTTTAATTCTCTACATTTTAACAATAATAAAATAATAAGTTACTATAAATATAAAATAGATAATATTTAACATTCGAATAATAGTATATTTATGTAAAAATGTATACCTAATATTAAATACATTTAACTCGTAAAATGTTAATTTCCTAACAGTATCCTCTTTTGAAAGTATATTTTGGACTTTTTCCAATTGAAAAATATATTTAAATATACTTTGTATGAATAGTGAATACAACTAATCCAAAATAGCTAACATATACATATATAAATATATAATAGACCATTGTCGAAGTAAGTAGGTAGGTAGGAATCTATTTTTGAACACTATATTTAATCATTTGAATAAGTAAAATCATAAATGTATTTATTACCTATTTATAATTCAATTGACTGTATAAACACAATCGATTAGACAATACTGTGGGAAATAGTCAACCAACCATATTTTAAGTAGTTAGTCATCGCTTTATTAAACCAAATCGAAAATTTTCGTTTTTATGCTGTGACTCCATGACGAGTTATACATTCGCTGTTAAAATTTGAAAATTTGTATACATTTTAACTTACATAAACATAGGAAATGGTGAAAAGAATATTATGTTTGATACACAATATAAACGAGCAGAAATTTTATATTACGTCCACGTGGGGGCCCTAGAATTTCAAACAAGGAGGTCGGCGGCAGCCAAAAACAATAGAAATCCATAAATAAGTAATTTAGAATTATAAATCATGATACAATATTATCATCGTTACATAATCAGTATTATTTTTATGTACGACTATAAAATGATCAAATAAAATGTAATGTTTATCTAATATTAAAATAAACGTGTGACCGATTCGGTAAGAAAAGGGTTGTCGAATAGACGAAATCCTTTTGGAGAAGGCTCTCGAGCCCGCCAAAAGCGCCGCCCCCACACCACGATTTCCGCTCACGCGAGTAGGTACACGGCTCTATAATAGCACTGTTGTGCGGCGTCCAATTGTCGGCCGTTGGCGCTCGGCGGCGGCGGCGTCGTCGTACGGTTTTTTTCTTTTTTGCGCGGGACGCAAAGCGCGCGCGAACGCGGTCACGTTGCAGGCACTGCGGCGGCCGCCTGGCCGCGCTTCAGGTGCTACCACCCGCGCGGGCGGTAGTGCGACCGCGGCGGGTCACCCCGCGGACGGCGGTCGACAGGTATATCGGTAGCTATTCGCTAGATCGCGCACGCGACCACCGCACCGAGCTATTATCTCTCACCGCCGCGGAACACTTATAAATTTCCTCCGCGTACATAAATACAATATTATAATAATATCGGCACTGAAATATTGTTATTACATATTATTATTATTACTATTATTATACACCAGACGTACGTACGCACGCACACAAGCACACGTACACGGTCAAACTCACTCTCACCACGGTACACTACGACAGACGAACAGACGATATTCGCGCGCTCGGCCAGAACTCAGAAGCACCTTCCCCCCACCGCGCGAGCGAGCGCTAAGCCCTCCACGCCCCACACATCACCGCCACAACCCCGCCACCACCCCCCCGCGACGACGACACAAACGCACCGCCGTGTACTTTTTCCCAATCGAAAAATCACATCACGCCGCCGTCCGTCCGCCGCCGTCGTCGCGATTCTCTCTTATCCGCCGCCGCCGCCGCCGCCGCCACCGCCACCGACACACCGTTCGCGTTCCGTGGTCGGGTTTTGTTTTGATTGTTATTATTATTTATTTATTACAATTTTTTTTTTTTAAATTTTTAATTTTTTTCACTCCAATGGTTCATCGAACGTAATTACGGTGGATAATCTAATCAAAAAAAGGCGCTGCAACAGCGATATCGACGCCGCAATGGCCGGTAAGTGGTTTTCGTAACGTTTTCACCGCCGTCTCACCTCTCTCGCCTCGCCACCGCCACCACCGCGTTTACATTTTGTCGCTGTCGACAACAACCCCGGGCGGCACCTCCGCGACGTTATCGCACGCTTTTCCGCCTCGCGTGATACAGCACCTCCGCCGCGGTCGCCGTCGCCGTCGTTGTCGAGTTTTTCGCCCGACCGCACCACCGTTGCGACTACGCAACCTCCGCGTCGTACGTGTGCGTCGTTAGTCAACGTGACGGACGAGAGACAAGGCCGATACACGCATTCTGTGCCCGTCACGTTTTTCCGCCGTCGTCGACACTTCTGCGCGCCAACGTTTCTAGGTCACACGTTTGCTCGCGCACATGAGACTATCCGCTGCCGTCAATGACCACAATGACTGACGACGTAGAGAACGGTAAGATGGCACCGTGTAATACCCTATCGTCGTCGTTATCCAACGGTGCCACCGCAGACCAGTCGCCCGGCGTCACCGTCTTTACCGACAGTGTTCGATATCTGCACCTGACTAATCCGTTGTCCACAAAGTGTGCCTGCAACGTTCCTCGACTCTCCCGGTTGCGCTTCACCCTCACTTTCTCGCTTGTCTGTACGATTCCCTGTAAAACTGTACTTCTGGACTATGTGCATGTGTTCAACACGACCTAGCTGGCTATCTATTTACCATTCCTATTCAATGACACATTGAATACCTTTTAAACACATATTTGCCGTCCACAAGGTTCAGTCGACTACCAGTATTATAACTTCGTTATATTCTAATCTTCCATTTGAGTACATCTTGGAGTGAACTGATGATGTGATTCATTTTGATGATATTCATTAAAACTTGCCTCTGATGGTTTTTTATTTGAAATTAAATATAGTCGAATACTCTTATCACTTAGGTTCATACCTACTTTTAAATTGAATTCTATATTATAATGGACTTAATTCAGCTTGGTATGTATCAATAAAAGTTCAAATGTACAACACAAAGCAAGTTAACTATTGTAAAAGTACAATATTTTGATTTAATTCTGTCAGAAGTGAATTTTTTACATCGTCTACATTTACACTGTTTGTAACATATACTCTTCAACCTATAAATATAACAATTTCATAATCAAATATTTATTTTTAATGCTTTGATAAAGTTTATTGGCATCTGTATTCAAATTTTAAATAATTGAAACAGATGCTGCTTGTATATTATTCTACAACTATTTCACTATTCATCTGCCAATCTCTAATACACTATAAATTTATTTGTTGCAGGAAACGGTGAGATTCAATGGTGTTTCTCACAAGTTAAAGGCACATTGGAAGACGATGTTACCGAAGGTAAGTGTGCCTATAAAATGATAATTGTTCCTCTGTTAGGTATTTATACTTATTTATTTATTTGAACAGCCGATTTAATTTCCTGTGTGGAGTTTAACCACGATGGGGAATTATTGGCAACCGGTGACAAAGGCGGTCGAGTAGTAATATTTCAACGGGATCCAATGGTAAGTAAATAAATCTTTTGAATTATTCAATTAATTAAACTAATACCTTCAACCCTTAATTACAAATATCAAAGCCATATTGAAAAGGTTTTAATCTTCTTTTAAAAAATCTGCGATTATAAACATATAATTTGATTATTTGTGTGCAATAAACTTTCAGAAGTTCCTTATAGAATCTGGATCTTAAGAACTATGAACTAAGATCAATTAAAATTTATAATACAATATGAAACCAGGTATTGATAAACGAATATGTAAAAAAGATAAAAACATATTTGTAACTTTATAAGTTATATTTTCTCAAGAACTTTGCAGACTAATTTTTTTTTATTATTCTTTGATTAGGTGTAAATTTACAAATGTAGTATTTGTTGCATAAAATACCAATATTAGACAAATATTTAAAACCCATATATTATGTATGATTTAATTACATATATATTTTTTGGATAACTACAAAATAAATCAAAGTAAACAAAACCTGAATCCGTAAAAATCTAATAAAATAAATGATAATAAAGAAGTGTTTCGCTTAGTGTGATATGATGGTAAGGAATTGAAATGATATTTTGTTTATTTATATGTATAAAAAATAAAGTTTGGCTTTTTCAAGGTTATATAATATTTTATTTATTGGGTTATGCTAGTCATAATTTATAATGTATTTAACATTACAGAGTAAAACATGTATTCCAAGACGAGGGGACTACACTGTATACAGTACGTTCCAAAGTCATGAACCTGAATTCGATTATCTTAAAAGTTTAGAAATAGAAGAAAAAATTAATAAAATTAGGTGGCTCAGACGTAAAAATCAAGCTCATTTTCTATTGTCTACTAATGGTAATATTTTAAAAACAATCATGATTATTTAATTACTATTAATTGTTATTTATGTATTTTTAATCTAGACAAAACCATAAAATTGTGGAAAGTGTCTGAAAAAGATAAGAAAATTGAAGGATATAATACTAAAGAAGACAGTGGCATCATGAGGGATCCAATGAATATTACTTCCTTGAGGGTATGTTGTAATGATTTTTATAATTTTATTATTTAAATTGTCTGATGGATTGCTCATGGGTAGTTTCTTTTCACCTATTTCCATGTATATTATTCTTTCTTTTTTTTTTAATTTCTGTTACCAAATTTATTTTAAATTAAACAAAAGCGGATAAGTGGATGTTGTTCTGCTGTACAGTAGGTTACAAGTGGGTCACTGTAATGGATGGTGGTAAATTTGAATTCAATGGTATAAAATCATTGTATATAAAAAATGATTCTAAATGAAGACGGTCTGTCAGTCTATAATATTACTTAGTAATTTACTATATTTGATGATATTATTATGATAAAATTAATTTATTGTACAAATAAGCATAAGTATTACGCAGTAGATTAAATTCATTTTTGCCAAAAAAAATATATATATTTGTAAAGTCATGTGCGTGTTTAAAATACAATAATATAGTTAAAAAGTTTCAAATACTCATGAATAATATTTTTAATTTACAATAAAATAACATGAATCATTCAAAAATTTGAACTTTAAGTGCTATTAAATAAAATTGTGCCTACGTATTTTTAATATTTTTTAACTGTTGTTAATATATATCAGAGACCTTTTATTACATTTTCAAGTTTTTTGACCCAAAAATTAAAATGTTATGGACAATTAGGAATAAAATTTGAGAATGTCCGTAAATAGCTCAAAACAAGTCAAAATAATTTGAAAACGTTTTTATGTATATAAATTGATAATATAAACATATGGTGTAAATTTCAAGTATCTGCATGTCTTGGTTTTTGAATCAACAAAATAAGAAATAGAGTGAATATCCAAAGTGAAAACTTAAATTTCAAACGCTCAAAAAAATTTAATTTGACTTTCCTGTAGAAATTTTATATTTGATAAGGTAGACAAATTTATAAGGAATCTTGTGTTAAATTTTCAAATCTTAGGTATGAAAAGAAAATTTTTTAAGAATTTCTAACTTCAAATAATTTGTTCGTGATTTTTATGTATTTTGTTGAAATTTGAAATTCAGAAACTCATAAATATTTACTGTGGACTTAAGCTCAACTTTTTTTTAATTTACACTATCAACAACATATGAGGAACCTTGCATTATATTTTCAAGTTTTTTGACCGAGCTAATATTTTTCATAGACATTAACCAAAAAAAAACCAATTATGATCAAAAATTTCATGTGCCTATAAATAGTTCAACATGAGTCAAAATATTTTAAAAATTGTTATGGTGTTTTGAAAATGGTAACACAAACATTCAGTCGATATTCAGTGAACATTTTATTTGTCTATGGTCATTTTGTTTAGAGTTACGCTAAAAACTAAAACAGATTTTTTGATAACTGGTTTTGCTTAAAAAACTCCCGTTTTCCTTAATTTTTTGTTTGTTTTCTTGTCGCTTTTGAAAACTTGACAATTTTTAAATTTTGACATTCCAAATACACCAACTAGATTTACTCTCCTACCAGAAAAGTTGTATTTGAAGAAAATCATAGCTTTTTAATTGCCCCAAACTGTGATGACAGACAAATATATAAAACACATCATTGTAAAATCAATACATTGCTCCGCTCAGAATCTAAAATAACAATTTGCAGGTTCCAGTGTTAAAGTCAATGGAATTAATGGTTGAAGCTTCTCCTAGAAGAGTATTCGCCAATGCTCATACTTACCATATTAACTCAATCAGTGTAAATTCTGATCAAGAGACCTATTTGTCGGCTGATGACCTAAGAATAAATTTATGGAATTTAGAAATCACTGATCAAAGTTTCAGTATCCTTTTGCCTTTATTTGATATTAAATTCAACAATTTTTGAATAAAAAGTGTAAGTATTTTTCCTTAGTGTAACAAATTAATAGATATTGTTGATATTAAGCCGACTAACATGGAAGAGCTCACAGAAGTCATAACAGCAGCTGAATTTCATCCGCTGGAATGCAATTTATTTGTATACAGTAGTAGCAAGGGTACAATTCGTCTATGTGATATGCGGTCTTCAGCATTGTGTGATAAACATGCTAAATGTTAGTGCTTAAAATAACAAATTATTGATATATTAGAATTGTTGACAATAATGTTATTATTTTTGTGCAGTGTTTGAAGAACAAGATGATCCAACAACGAGAAGTTTCTTTTCTGAAATTATATCTAGTATATCTGATGTGAAAATTTCCAATTCTGGCCGTTACATGATGTCTAGAGATTATATGACTATTAAGGTTTGGGATTTACATATGGAAACCAAACCGATTGAAACATATCCCGTATGTATTTATATTTATATTATATATCATCAATGTCCACATTTTATTGATAAATAATAATTTTTTAGGTGCACGAGTACTTGCGACCTAAACTATGTTCATTGTATGAAAATGATTGTATTTTTGATAAATTTGAATGCTGCTGGTCGGGCACTGATCAATATATTATGACTGGTGCTTACAATAATTTCTTCCGAATGTTTGATCGGGCAGCTAAACGAGATGTCACATTAGAAGCTTCTAAAGAAATTGCTAAGCCTAAGACAGTATTGAAACCTAGAAAAGTAAGTTTCTAATATTATTAAACAATTAATACTACTTAATGTGTTCTAATTTAATAATTATTTTTAAATTAGGTGTGTATAGGAAATAAACGTAAAAAAGACGAGATTAGCGTCGATTGTTTAGACTTTAATAAGAAAATTCTTCACACTGCATGGCATCCAAATGAAAATATTGTTGCTGTTGCGGCCACCAATAACTTGTATTTGTTCCAAGATAAATTGTAGCCTTAGCTCTGACTACCGCTTTCATCGTCTTTAAAGTATGTTAATTTACCATCGAAAAATATTTTTTTTAAACTTATATAGGATATTTTATTTCAGTGTCTTGACAAGAGGGATTCTGATTGCGGGTTAACAAAATGTATAAGAAAATACATCCAGCGTTGAGCCTCTATGACAGAGGATGAGATTTTGGTATCTTATTTAACTCAACAATATATATTGTACAAAAAAATGTCTCCCTCGGAATCCCTTTTTTGGATAATACTACTCGGCTCGTTTTATACACATTTTTTTTTTTAATTCCCCCTTCCCAAAATTTATTTCTATTAGTTTACAGTTCTCTAATGAGAAATTACCTTCTTTTTATATATATTTAATAATTATAAATTAACATAAATTTTTTTTAGAGTAAAAATTACTTCTGTATAACTTTTCTACAAGGAATATTAAATTATTTTTAGTGGCGAGCCCAAATATTCAATTTAATTATCAAAAAAAAAAATTGTACCAGTGATGCGTAGTTTATGCGATCATTTATATATTTATTTATTTTTGTGTACTGTACATACCATGTTTTTTATGATAATAGTTAATGTGTAAGGTTACAAAAAACTCGCGAAGAGTGAAGGTCAAACACTAATGAAAAATCAAAGAAAATATATTTTCTATTGTTTTGTTTCTTGTTTGGTCTTTGCCAAACACCATGATGGACGGATATAAATTTGTTGAAAATCAAATTAAATTTAATACACGTAAAACTAATTATTAAAAAATGTGTACAATAACCTAAAAGATGATAAAAAGAAGCCTCGCATCTGTTTTTGACGGGTGATTACGGCTATTGTTGTTTTCTCTTTTTATTTTTACAAATGCTAAAATTATTTTTACGCCCGTGAATTTTATTTTCTGTACCTATTTATTGATAATAATAATAATAATAAGTATTAATTGACTCGAATTAGATTATTATATTTATTATTCACATTCTGATATATATTATTATTATTATTGATATTGATAGTAATATTATTTGAATATGTGCGCACATACATCTTCATACCTGAGACCTATATTAAACTTGAACAATTTTTAATTGTAATGAATAACTATATGGTTTATTAAAAATAGGGTAAAGTCATTGTTTTTTGTTGATTCAGTTGACTCAAAACATATTAAATTTATTATTTAAATACAATCTGGAGATATAAATCAATTAAGTTTTTTTTTTTTTAGATTCTCTTAAAAATAAGAATGCCCAACTTTTATTTTTTTTTTCTGTAGCCCATTATTTTAAATCCAAGAGCAGCAATGGTAATAAAGAATACAATTATTACAGTACGCTATGATGAATTAAAAAACCAGTCAACTGGCAATATCTTCCGCATATGGTGTTATAGCAAATACAAAATTAAAAATGTGCTTGGAAAAACATTGTCATTTAAAAACAGTTTTAATTGACCTTATTGGCATTCAGTAAAACAAATTGGTAATTTGTACAAGGCCAAAGTTAGAGTTGACTTAATTTTCTGATGGTAGGAGAGGGTTCATATTTGTTGAACACCAACTTACACTACTAAATAACATTTTAAATTTTCGGTTGATAAAATACCAAATGAGCGATAAGTTGATGGATGTGGTTTTATTTGCCTTTAAAATGTGACGGATAATAAATTGAAACAATAATTGCTAAATACCGTCACGTAACTAAGTTGTAAATTGTAACTAACTATGTTCTCTGTAAGTTGGACATAAAGTTACGACTTAGTTTATAGGCGTTTTGCTAAAAATGGTTGTTACGAACACGGTAATATTGTAAACGATGGGTACTTGATGGTACGGTATATTTTGTATCGTTGGCATTACTGCATGTGTTATCGATGAAAGATACGAGATAGTACAGCAGTATCAGATGCGAGCTAAAAAATATATATTATCTTGAATCATGCCTGTGACAGCAACAAGCAGTGATAACCGACAAGTAAAGCGAATTGAATAGTAAATACTTGCAGGGGTCTCGAATAAGTTGTGACAATTGTAGTCATCATTCGGCAATATTTCTATAGGTATTAAAAATATATGCTATATACAAGCTCATAGTCTTATTGTTAATTTTACGGTCACAAACATGTCCCAATTGGACGCGAACAAAAACAGGCAGCAAATATTGGATACTTGGAAAGATGTGGTGGATGACAAGACGCCGACCAACTGGTTAGTGTACTACAACACCAGTTGTAGGCAGTGAAGGAAGTTTAACGCCATGGTGGTACCTAATAATTTTTTTTTTTCAGGGCCGTGTATGGCTATGAGGGTCCAACTAACATACTTAAGTTTATTAGCCAAGGAGGTACGCCCATATATGTATTTGCTTAAGTCATAACTAAAATACTATTTTACGTATTATGTCTAATCATAGCATACTTAGGTAGTTGATTCATAAATTTAAAAATCTATTATATTTTTTTTCCACTCTTTACAGAAGGGGGAATCGAAGAAATGAAAGAAGACTTAAATAGCTCTAAAATAATGTATGCATTCTGTCGAGTGTTGGACCCAAAGACTAGCCTTTATAAATGTGTCCTAATAAATTGGGTTGGTAAATCAATAATTAATAAATGGTGTCTTAATTTTGAAGATTTTATCTATTATTTTCAGCAAGGAGAAGGGGCGCCTATTGTCAGAAAAGGAACTTGTGCTAATCACATTCGTGATGTATCTAACATTTTAAAGGGAGCTCATGTTACTATAAACGCACGTAACGATGATGAAGTGGATACAGATATTATACTATCTAAAGTTTCTAAGTCATCGGGGTCAGTTTATTCATTTAAAGAAAGACTTGATCAATCTCAGCCGCAAGAGAAAATTGTAAATTCACTAACAAAGTTTATTTTTATTCATTCAGCAATGTCTAATAATAGTATAATTGTTTTAGGGTACTTCTTACAAAAGAATTCAACCTAATTTAGAAATAAATTCATCAGAAAGGGATAAGTTTTGGGCAGCTGAAGAAGAAAAAGAAAAGTTAAGACAAGAAGGAGAACGGAAAAAAAAAGAACTAGAGCAGAAAAAAATAGAGAATGAAAGACTATTGCGAGAAGTAAGATACAATAAATACTTTATTATTCATGTGAAAACCAATTTTTAAACTTTTATAGGATGCTGATAGAATAAGAAGAGATTCAATAATAAATGAAGAAATTCCAAAAACTGAATCAAAACCTATTGTTGTTGAAGCAGAACCAGAAAAACAAGAAGATGTTAAAATCGAACCTGCAAAACCTGAATTAGTCACTGAAGAAATTGTAAATCAAAATGAACAAAATAATGTTGAGGAAGATTTAGGAATTAAAGCTGAAGCATTGTACGATTATCAAGCAGGTAGTAAAAAATTGATTTTAATTTTTAATTTAATTTAACTTGATTTGTTTTTGTATAGCTGATGATACAGAAATTTCATTTGATCCTGGTGATATAATTTGTCATATTGACAAAATCGATCAAGGCTGGTGGCAAGGTTTGAGCCCTGATGGTACATTTGGTCTATTTCCAGCCAATTATGTTCAACTTCTTCCTTAATGTAGTATTAGGCACTAGATTCTTTGTTCTCTTGTTTATACCATAATAATTACTAATTAGTATTTATATCTACGATTTTATTATGAACTTAAATTTTAATTCATTACAATACGTAATTGGTTGTGAAAACATGTTTTAATCATGTTTAAGTTTTAAATATTTAAAATCATTGTTTTGGTAATAATTAAAATTATTGTTAATCTAGTTAAATATTTATTTATTAAATGTTTCTATTAAATTTTAATTAAATTTGTATAACTATTTTTATTTTTTTACTAGAAACAACCTTATTTAATAAAAATAACTAAATAATAAACAAGTATTTTTATTTTACAATAAACAATATATATTATACACATTTATTTGTACAACTTATATCATAGTTATTAATTAATATCAATTCATCTTTGAAAATTGTCGATAAAGCATTTGTTACAAAAAAATACTCAGCTAACTTATTTTATTACTGGTCAAAATTCAGGTAATACACACAAATATTTTGTTTTAGTGAAGATCATTTTTTTTTTTTTGTACTAATCCAATGTTTAAATTATTGTTAGATTTTAAACAATTTATAAATTATTATTAGATTTTTAACAATTTAAACTCCTAATTAATGTTTGTATTTCTTGCTAATTATTCTGTGTTAAATGTTAAATACATATAATATTATTACCATTTTATGTGAATTTATCCAGTTTTAAATTTATGGTCTACAAATATTGACTGTCACTATGCAATAGTTATCAAAACTAAACACAATCACAAAATACGTGTCTATAATATTACATGTATGAGTACAACTGTAAATTAATATAAAAAAGTGGTTTATAAGTTTAACGATACAGAATTACAGAGTACATCGTATTCTCACTGTTTTGAAAAAATATTAACTCCAGCACACTCGATAAGTATAATTATTATTTCTCGTTGTTCTGATACTTATCAAGTTTAACATTGAACATTGTATACTGAAATATATTTAACATTTATTCTTAAATAGCACTATACATAATCTAAATAAATAGTTTTATTTTTTGTACATAACAGCAGCTCTTAAAATTCTACTTTTTAGGTTCATTTGCAATAGGAACGGTCATAGGAAACCTTCCGCACGCAACATTGGTCTCCATCTCTTCAATTTCTGCATTTGACACTATGATTGACACTGCTTTTTTGATTTTTGCCACAGTTATTGGTTTCAACTGTTTGACTGTTTGTGCCATGGCATGGAAAAATGCGTCCACCGAGTCCATGTCTTCTAATCTGAATACAAACATAGTATCATAATACACTCTTATAGATTTAATCACCATTAGTAAAACGTTATAATGCACCAAGTTTAAACTCCCATTTAATAGATTTTAACAGACACCCCACTACCCAACCAATATCCTTCTCTTTGGTTCATGAAAATTAAAATAATTGGCCGCTGTAGTTTAATATGGTTGATGCACTTATGCCGAAAAACTCCAAACCTATCAACTCATCTCCTGCCATCAAAAAAATATTTTGTTCTATCCCTCCTCATATTTTATATGTAAGTACCTACCAGTGGCACCGAAGTGTTTAAATTTTACCCTCCCCCGGGCCCCCTCTTTTTTTTAAATTTAGTTTAATAATTAGCCACGAGTCATTATAAAGCTCCCACAATATATAAATATTTTAATACATTTTAGACTCTGAAGCGATGAATGTATTGATTTTACAATGGTGTAATTTTTTTTGTTATTTTTGTCTCTGTACACGAAAAGTTGTTGAAACATGATTTGATTTTTAAATTGAAGAGTCGTCTAGCGAATTGGAACTAGTTTTTACTTTTGGGGTGTAAAACTAAAAAATTCTCTTTTTAAAACAATAGGGTAAACAAAAAATATGATGGATTTATTTTTTGTCTATACATATTTTAAGTTCAGATTTGGATGAAATTAGATATTTAAACAAAGTAGGCATAACGATTATAAATAGTTATTTTGTTATAAATCATTTAAAAATAACGTTCATACCTACTGCGACCAAAATATCAATGGCCCATTACGCCACTCGAGTGGTCGAAATACGAAAGAAAACTAGCACTTATTTTATTTATTTATAAATAGATCAACATGTGAATTCACTTAAGATGTGATTTGTTTTAAAATGTATTATAACATAGAATTTGAGATGATAAGGAAGACAAAATATGGATCCACTGGCCCACTGGCCCACGATCTCTTTTGCACTACTCTCGGGTAAACAGGGGGAGGCTAACAATTAATATATTAGGTAATATATGGACAATATGTATTTAGGAAATTCTAAATCCTCCGGCCCAGAGGGTTCTTCTGCTGCTACTATGCGATGCATAGGAGGACCGAAGAACACCCACATCATAATAATGTCTTCGACGATCCTCCCACCTCCCCCGACCATCGCGAGAGCAACTCACTTGTAATTTGTGGCGGCCGCCTGTTTGTACCGCTGGTCGCACAGGAAATGGATGGACCGGTCCAGGGCCTCGTGTTCGCTGCACGACTTGTCGATGTTGGACTGTTCGTAGAGCATTTCGGCGGTCGCCTGTTGATCGTACGCCGACGGTTCGCAGTCGTTGGCGGTCTTGATGTCGGCGGCCATCAGCAGCGAGGATGTGTCCTCGTCGTCGTCGCTGTCTCCGTTGTCGTCCTCGTCCCGGAAGGACACGTGCGGCAACAGGAACGCGATCTGCTTCTCCAGCTTGTACGGTCGCATGGCCGCCGCCGCGGTGTACATCTCCATCGTCTTTTTCTTCTTCAAATGCCTGACGAAACCATCCCACAGCGTTTTCCACCGGACTTTCAGCCGTTCCACTGAAATCGCGAGAACATCAACGAAATTAATTTTTATACCGGTCGCACGATATAATACGGGACGTATTCCAGCAGTCGCAATTGAACGGCGTGGTAAAGATAGGCTATACCTACGCCTATCGCCGTAGTCGGACTTAGGCAGTAGTTTATATTTTATAAGACTTCATTGAATAATTGTTAATGTATAGGTATAAGTACTTTTACCTAATGTAAATATTATTAATTTTAAACTTAATTTACAGCGTTAATAGGACGGGGGAAGGTGGAAGCAAGACGCAACACCTGTTCCTTCCCCATCCCCTGAAAAAATAAAACTATTTAATAAAACATATTACCATGATATAACCTACCAAAAAAAAAAATCCTCAATATATTTTGCCCTCTCCCCCCTAACAACTTAACCATTATTGACCATATAATGTAGTGTTTTGTTGCTAGTCATAAATTCATCGAGTTCTAATCGAGGTTCTAATAAATATTCCTCTCACTACCTTGTCCCTGTCCCACACCCTCACGAAAAATACTGCGTACCAAAACACTAATTTACCTACTGGCTACCACTATGGTTTACGTATAGTTTTTATGGAGAAATGTGGGAAACCATAATTTACGAGTTACTGGTATTTGATACTAGCCCCCATTTTATAAATCTAAACTCTGAACATTTTCGTAACTAACAGACGAATAACTATATTAGTTATAAGTCGGGCGTTATTATGCAGCACAATATGAAGTTTTCAAAAAGATATTTTTTCTGAGAATGTGAGAACACAAAAAATTGATACTTTCGTATTTAGAAATCAAAAGTTAACATGCATTCAAGTTACCGCTAGGTATGTAACTTTCTAAAAACTGGAACTTTTCAAGAAAAAGTTGGTCAATTCTTATCAATATCTTTTTCACTGATAGCAGAAATACTATTTTAGTCACCGTCTTTATTTCTTATTTCCATCAACGATCAACAGCGTATTATTAGATATGACTGAGAACATCGTCTCACCACAGTCACCTAGGGCATGTCCAATTTATTTTATACGCTGATGACTTAAATACAATACATTGAAGCAGCGAAACTGTGATGATAACAGCACAACCTCTGCACAACTTGCCACAAAATGGTCCCAAACAACTGGTTTTGCTACCGGAAAATCTCAACGTTTAATTTTCACCGGGAAACTCAAACTCAAACACAAACCGATAAACGTTGAGATTGGCGAATGTCTTCAAACTATGAACTAAGTAGGTAATAGTAACATCTCACAGTACCTATATAGTTCAAAAAAAAAATGGGTGAGTAGGTAGTTTTTTGGTTTGTAGTTTTTGAGATGTAGCGATAAATGAATAAGTGAATGAATGGCATTTGGATTTTAGATTTATAGATTGTAATCAGCTGAATAATATTTATTAATATCTAAAATTATTTATCTTATTTACCCATGTTAAGATAAATATGTGGCAATTATGTGCTCATTAAGTGAAATTGATCGTAAGTCGGGCAGAATTGTAATGGCTGAATTAAAAAAAAGTTATGACGAAGCTCATCCTCTGGCAGAAAAACAAAGTTAGTAATGTTGGTATCTTTCAAGGAGTATTTCAAGCAGGCAGCAGCTGATTCTCTTGATAAACCAGAAAAATAAACAGATTGAACCGTTTTAATCATGCAATTATCGTTTGACAAAGTTGAATTATATTTAATTATATTGTTTTCAGTTTTGGATAAAATATATTCAACAGTTTATTTTTTTTGATACAGGTACAATAACTGTTTCTTGAAGCAATTGGTTATTTGTGAAAATAAACTGCATTTTCACTTCTATACTCGTATATCCAACGTTACGTATATTTAACATTATAATTATATCATATTCATATATTTGATAGCGCTATCTATACAAAAGGGTTAAAATGTCAATACTTGCATTACAAATAAGTAAGTGAGCACATGGTCAGTGGTGCCGATTACCTAATTTTTAGATGAGGGGGACCATCGTGTTGGGATAGCGCTGTAAATCCACAAATTATGGTTAAACCGTAAAAATAAATTATTAAACATTGTATTATGTAGGTGCTTTGATTAGCATCTGATTGTTAAATTAAAAAAAGAGGGGATGATGAGAGGCCTCTTGATGTACGATGTCATAGTATTTTTTAAACACTTCGATGCCTAGAAAACACCTGTTAACTGCGGAAAATAGCGTCATGGGTGTGTGTTTTCGGGTGGCTCAGTGGTAGAGTAGGTAATCACCCGGCAACCCAGAGACGTGAGTGTGTTCAAATCCCAGTCCAGCTGTTTGAGTCTTAGCGGTATATAGGTAAACTGTCTAACTTTGATAATGTGCATTCATACAAATTTAATACATTTCAATTCAAACAGACATTAGACATGAAAAAACACACTTTTCTCATATCGTATAGATAAATCCCTCGTCCCATTATAATCGAAGCAAGAAAATGAGATGGAACTATTGTAATGCTAAATTTGCTAATTCTGTACTTAAAATGTAATTATAAGTTGTACTATATGCATACAGATTGTTGTATGCCTACATTTATGATTTATAATAATATAATGAACCAACAACGTTATAACTTGTAACTTGTATAGGCCTAGACGTAGCACATAGGTACCCGTGGACTTTATTACCCATAAAAAGACATTTTAATATCATTAAACATTAAATATTATAATATTTTTTAATTCAAATTTCTAACTCGACAATAAAACGATAGATCGTGTAATTATGTAGTACAATTGTCATCAGTATTAAAAACAATAAAGCAAATAAAATAAAATAAAATACTAAAAACTTATTCAATAAGTACAATTTTAAAATTAAAATTTTCTTTCAGTTTTGCCAACAATTATGATAATTGCTTTAGGAAATCCCAAGTTAAAAAAAAAACAATTAGTTGCGCTAACGTGACAGTTATTGAATGTATAATACAGAATATAATATTACGTAATACTGAATTGTGGAAAAATAATAATCAATTTCTGCAGAAATCGTTCTCGGAATTATTTAATTTCATATTATTCAAGAATTGACGAGTGAAATATTGTTAGGTAAGTACGCAGCTTAAATGATAATTAAAATATTAATTATGATTGTAAAAAAATGAAATGAATGTAACCAAAAACCTGTAAGTACAGAATATTATATTATTTTTAATTGTATAATTAATGGATTCATCATACATGTTTTCATCCACTGCGCAAAATAATGGTGGGTTAGATTAGGTTAGTACTACTTTAAGGACTATGGACGTGATTTTTCCAGGTGGTTCTTTTTTCGATGTTATTCCAAAGTTATTTCATTGAGTTCGAGTCTGGCAAGGGATTTTTATTTAAAATGAATGGAGGATACTTTTTTCGATTTAGAATGAAGTTTCCTTGAGTCGATTTTGCTTCATTAAATTTCATTTTCCAAGAAGAAGTTCAGGTTGAGGTGGCGTGCCCTGACCTCATTGCAGAGGGATTAACGTGGCTTGGCCCCTAAAATATCCTGTAAGCCCCCCCTCCCCCCTCCAAAAAAAAATTAACAATTTTTAGTTGTGTGGGATAGAAGCACCTCCACTCCCATTGATGTTAAAAATGTTGACCCCCTTGAAATTTTGATGGATTTGCGTCTATGTGACATAGGTTACAGCTGTAAAGGAATATTGTATAGTGTGGTAAAAGCCTGAGGAACTTCTACCTTTAATATTGTGATAAGTTGAAATTAATTTTTTTTAAGAAAAAATCCATTTTCTAGATAAGATTTGAGTAGAAGGTACCTAACATATGGAACTGGTAAGAATTAAGGTCTTTAATTTATGTAATTGGCTATAATGCCGTACTTAGTTGAATGCTTGCTTGAATGGTAGGTATAAATAAGTAGGTAAAAAACACGGGCGGTATTTTTTTGTTTTCAATAAGGATGAGATGTAGTCCGTTATTCTATAAATCTGATGGGTTGAGGAATGGTAGGATCAAAAACAGAATTGGATATTAGATACATATTATTTTTCTTTTTCGAAGACGCTCAGAGAAAGTCGTTTTAGAAAAAGTTTCTCAAATAGTTTACCACACTTTGGTATAGAACGCTGAACGATATCTCAGAGGTGATTACCAAAAAGGACAGCTTTTTCTTCATCTGCAGATATTGCTAAAGAATAGTTGGGCTATTGAATTGGTGCGTGTGAATACAAAAACAAGCAATTCGAAGTATGAATTGTAAATGTATATAAATGTATTATTAAGTAACTTATTGGTTTTTCGTACAATTAGATTTTGAATTCCAAGAATATGTTCTCATCATTGTAGCTATAATAAATGAGTTTTATATAAAGCAGTATCGTATACCGTAGTTAAGCCTATTTATGTAGTAATTGCAATTGCATTTTGTTCGCTTCAAGGCAAATTATTACACGCAATATTTAGGAACCGAGAACTCTAGGGTACATATACAAAAAATACATAAACATAGACGATTTCATGGATTTATTTTACAGAAATTACAAAAATAAAATGTTGAAAATTATTCCATGAAATGCATTCATTTGAACATGCGTCCAATGTCTATTTCAGACATAGATCCAGAGCAAAAATCTGGGGGGGGGGCCAACAATTTTTTATTAATGTAAAATTACAATATTGGAATCACTGTCCACTATGAACTAGGATAGTACTTCGGACACACATGTGATTTGAAATATAGAAGTAATATCAGAATCTGTAGAATTATTAAATACATTTGGGAAATAATATATCTGGGTGGCTGGGCCCCTAGGCCCCCCTTGGATCCATCCCTGGTCTATGCCCATGTCTATAAGTATAGGTATTTCAAACTTTGGACTACGTGAGTATGGAAGTACCTAATTTTGGGAATTCTAGGAATCCTAAAAAATCCCACATTTTGAGGAATCAGGGGGTAGTGGGCCGAGGTAAAACCCCCCTCTAAATCCGCCACTGCCCATTGGTAGTGGGTACCTGCTCATAAATAGTGGCCGTACAGGGCTGTTAGAGATTCCCGTTCAACTGCTCTTCCAATGAAATGTTACATATTGTAAGTAAAAATAATTTTCGTCATAAATTTTTTTTTTAAATAAGTTGATTTATTATGCTACTACCTAATCGTAGTATATAATCTATAGTGTACCTATTTTAAATTTCATAAACGCATATTCCAAATAGGATGCATAAGTTTTTATTATATACCTTTGGCATTGGACTGTACCTTATAGTACCTACTCCTACTACCTATAAATTATAATGTTATATTTTTTTATGCTATATTAACTGATAAGTTATATATTTTTTTTTTGACAAAATGTTTACAGACAATTTTGTTTTTTTTTTTTTTGTTTTTTTTTTTTTTATTAGTCTGAAATTAATAATTTCCGCTTCGACATCCATGGCCATTAGCGTTACAAGAAAAAAAAAGAATTAAATAAGTTATATACAATGAAACAATTGGCTCTTATAAATAGGTATGTGCATGGTAATATTAGTGTAGTTATCTTATAATAATTTGTAAATTTGTGATTTTTTGAAGAAGTCTATTGTGTTCAATTTTGTTTTATTTTTCCCTAGATAATGAAATTATCCTGATGTACAGGAAGGTTCTTTTAAAAGTAAATACTCATTTCATTGAAAAGTTTTTACGTTTTTGGAGATTTTTTACCTAATTTGAAATCAAAGTAGTCAAACACTTAAAACAAATTATATTTTTTAAATCTTTACTTTTTTGAATGACAGCACACATTTTTCATTTCATATTTTGAAGCAAAATATCATTAATTCTGCAATATTATTTTTTCAACGCATCGATAAATTTCAATAATTTGGAAGGATGTGCCAGCTACTGAATTTAAAATTGAGGAATCTTGCATCCAAAAGCCCATGAGTATAATTTGTTTTGCGCCCAATTATCCACTATAATTAAATGGATATGATAAATAGCACATTAACCATCTGGCATCTAAAACTCAAATTATTAATTGGGCCAAATATACTGAATAGTTTACTATATGTGGGCCAAAAACACAAATTCATTGAATAAAAAACATTTTATACACATTTTTAATTGTATTCATTTTTTACAATATAATTACAATACTTATTCAATAATATTACAGAAGATAAGACTAAAAAGTAACCTAATGTAGTAATGTATGCATCTCACATTCTCACTAACATAGTTGTGACACGAAAAGGGAAAATTGTATAGTTTTTTTTCAATTAATTGTTCATTAAAGTAGTTATACGCGGGCCTAGAACAAAATGTGTTTGATATGCCTCGTCTATTATAATATACCTCCTAAACATAATCTCAATTTTAGATCATTAAAAAACTTATATAATTTATAAGTTAAACATTTTAGTATTATTATTTTTAGTAATTATATACTTTATAGAAGTTAGAACAAAAATATAAAAATATATATATTTTTTTAAATACCACCATTTTAAGATGATTACTTCCCTATGAAGGTTATATTTATAGTTATACGGCCTTGAAATGTGTAATATTGTTATATATATATATATATTATTAATTGTTATTAATATTCAATCAATGTACCGACCTACCTAACTGTCAATTTTGTTTAAAAACTACAACTATTAAAATTTGATTAAGTATAAGTTAAATTCTATCATAATAACTATTAAGTATAAATTATAGTCACAACGTTAAAAATACATTTGAGCTTTTTTCTAATTTTTTAATTGCTTGTCATGAACCATGATTATATAATAACACAGACCACTGCACTGCTGCAGTATCATTTGTACCTATTCTATAGTCTTTAAATTATATATTATAATCCACAGTAATATAATATGAGCCGTGAGTAATTTAACTATTAATTATTAGTAATTTGAACTAATTTCATTTGTATTATTATTCTATAGGACACCTGTTATTTCATTTTCCTTGTATTATTATAATAATTCATTCCTGTAAAAGGGCTAGTCCGTTGAATTATAAATAAATAAACAAAAGATATTTTACAATACATGATACATGCACACAGGTAACTATACAGTAATTCTGAATTCAATAAATAGAAATACATAATTGACGAATGCAGATCCTGGGACCTGGGTGGATAAAAAATGTATGACATTAATTTTATGCTTCGATGTCTTTCGAATAAAACGACAAATTGTAAAACGTACATTGTCATTTTGAGTTTTTGACGACCCTACCAGTAGAAAGTCGTAACTCGTAAGTCATAACTCATAAGTCATAACCATTTGCTAAAATATAACAACAAAAAAACATAATGTGCCGTACTGTACGTCTATCGTCAGTCTATCCACATTCCGAGTTTTGATTCGAATATAATGTATGATTATTTTTAGGATGCTCTCGAATCGTTGAAAACAATCCAGAGAAGTGCCCCTTAAAACTCCGTCCCGACAATGTAATGTTAGTAGGTGTTTAGTGCTCGTGGGACGCGGATAAAATAATTTATATGATATACGTGCGATGATATCAAAATCGCGGATTTATTCCAAACGTATCTCGTTATGATATTATAATACATAACTCGTATACCTATCGCAGTATAGTGCAGTGCGTACTTATTTATTTGAATTTCCACAAGGAAAATACTAGATCACATCGATTTATAATAATAAATCCGCACAAATCCGTAAAACCAATTTAGGGGCGCGACCATTATTCCAGCGTGAAGCATTATATAATAATATCAGTATTAATGTTTAATCGCGGTCATCCCTCCAACAAACCACTAAACAATATTGTGGTTTATTTTACATAAGTTCCCATTTATACCCAACACAGTGCTAAGCGTTTATAATATAATAACGCTTTACCCATAATATGTAGTACCTACTGAAACAATATAGGAACACACGTAGTTGCTATGACGAAAAGTGCAGGGGATTTACTCAGACAGTTCGATATAGATACCTATTATACACTTTAATACCTAATATAATATTTTATAACCAACTCCAAATAATTATTACCCGTGTTTATTAAAGTCGTTATTTTTTTTCTACTTTGGATCGTTTAATATTTCACTTCTTATACCAATTTTCAGATAACAATATATTCGACACTCGACCGCATAATAAGCACATACATACGCATATTATACATTTAACTAAACACGTCATGATGATAATAATTCACTGTTCGGATTGGGATCCGAAATTAAGGAGTTCAATCTAACGAGTTCCAAGTGAACAATTATTTAACAAAGGCCCAAGGGGGGCCTCAGGGCTCACACCCTCAGGACATCACTACATTTTTTTAAATAACACAAGACGTGTACCTATTGCTTATGTATGAATTAAAAATTTAAAAATAAAATCCATCATTTTAATGAACATGGATTTAAATTCGACGATCATAAATTTAGTCGACACTAAAAATTCGAAAACATCGTCCAGTGATAACTAAAACTGATAACCCAAGCAATACATACAATAAACAAATAAATATAAAATATAATTATTATTACTTTCAGCGAGAGAAAGCAGGATCGAGATACTATAGATAAATGTGGTGTGAGGGGCGCCGCAACCAGAATGACTTAATAGTAAATACTTGTCCTATATTGTGGATCGGAAATAGGTGACTTGATGTTAAAGCAAGTAATGTTGTTTTTTTAATATTATTTGTCTCTGTAAACCTGAAATAACTTGCTAAGAAAAAAAGGTTTTCTTGACCTCGACAATTTGTTTTCATCATCGTCCTGACCACGTTCGAAACTTATCAGGAACCGACCTCTGACCCATAAGAACGGAAGTCGGTAGAGCCGGCGTACAGCCGTACAGATGCAGTGTTATCGAATAAACAAAATAGTCTAAATTATAATTAAAAATATTAAAAAATTGTAACCCATTGAATTTTTCAATTAATCGACAGTAACAATGTATATAAGTTGGTACTTATACCAACCTAAAGTATCAATGTTTCACTGTCGAAAATTTTAATCGAAATTTGAAGGCAATTAATTGAGTTATTAGCTTGTGCCGTTTCTCCCGTGTCATTAAAAAAATTGACCTGTTGGAATAGGTACGCAGAAGAAAATAATAGTATAAGACTTGCACCCCCGCTCTCCATAATTCGAGCTCTATATTATAAAAGTGATGTATAGATATAGTTAAGTGTAATTAAGTTGATGTATAGACCGCAAAGGCGCGAACATAAGCATGAACGGGGATCGGTTTGTATAGGATAGAAAAGTCATACTGTTCATAATTGATTTTCAAACGCATATATATATAATAAACCGCTGGAACGGGAGAAACCGAATTCATATACCGTTAAAATAGTTAAAACCATCGCGTGGGCTTGCGTATCGTACAGTAGTGACACGTAATAATAGAAACTCGACGTGAATATCGCAAATCTAGAAAAAAAATTCAACCCAGCGATTTGTGTTTTACTGTTTTCCGCAAAAATCGAAACATATATCTATGATGGTTTTTATACACACGCGCGTATCCAAGGTGATCGCACGCACGTACCTCGCGAAAACTATAATGATGTACATTATTATCATTATCATCATTATTATCATTAATATCATTAATATCATTAATATCATTATTTCACTATGTATACACCCGCGATAATTACGTGGTTTTGAGCCTTGTACCTGACCTATAGAATGATTTGTGTATTCGATAATATGTTGTACGGCAATAAAATGGTACAATATTATAATATACAGGTCGGCGGTCACCTGCGAAATTATGTAGACGGCGGTCCGTGCAATTTACAGGTCCCACCCCGAGCCAACCCCCCCTCCTCCTCTGTCATTCCAAGCCACGGACCAACTGACCAAGTCTGAAGTGTGTCCAGTACTATGCTACTGCAACTCGTACATATTTTGTGATTGATGTGGAACATCTAATGCGGCGGTTGAGACCGGCTGTCGGCGTGGCGACGTCGCCACGAGAGCGTGCGCGGAAAGCGCGTGTTTGGCCACACGCGCGGAACATCTGATGCGCCTTTTAAATAAAAAATGGTTTTCGATGTTTCACAATTCACATCTGCCAGGTGCCCCGCGAAGGCTCGCTTTTTTTTCATTAGCTTTTAGTCAGTGACTAAACACAAAAATAATATGACAGCTCGGCAATTATTGTTTTAAATGGTGCACAATTATGATAATAATAAAATAAAAACATATGCTATAACTCGTGTATTAGAATATTCTATGGATTAGATATTATAATATAATCGGCGCTCGTTTGGTGGATCGTAATAATATTTTAATGAGTGCACGGCGGTGGGGGGATGGCATCCCTCCAATTTTAACGGTTTACTTTTTCCATCCCTCCATTTACATCGAGAGCCACTTCGATCACTGAACTGACCAATGAGAATATTATGGTGGGTGTGTAATATTATCATCACGTACTTCGTTACGAATAATATAATATATAACATAATCCTAAAAATAGATTTATATTTCATATGATATGTACATATTATACTGACCGTTCTGTTTGTCCTGAGAACCGACCACGGCGGAGCCCACCTCTTTCCACGCGGCGTTCTTGGCGCTGTAGTCCTTGAACACGTGCATTGACTGATCGTAGAGCACCGGTCGATCTCGCACCGCGGCCAACAGTTTTTCGTCGCGCGCTTTGCTCGCCGTTTTTTTCATGTCCGGCCGCGGGTCGTCCGGACGGTGCGGTGACTACGACTGTGGCCGCTCTGCACGTCGGCGCCGCGCGCCACGATTCGCGCGCGTAAATATTACAACGACGTAGCAACAGCAGGCAATATCGCGCGTATCATACCATCGAACGCGACCAGAGCGATATTATTAATATTTACAGGCGCTGGACAATATTACTGGCGAACGGGCGCGCGCCGTTATTTTTTTATGTCGCCGCCGCCTAGACGCGACAATAACAATTTCGTGATCAAAATAATATTATGTTACGATCAGGCGGCGACTTGGACGACGCCTGTGCCGTGCAGTGGGCCGTGTCAAAATGGGTATTATGCGGTGCTATACGCGTGCACGCGGTCGCGCTACTGCTTCGAGGACGTGCGCGGTTTTTGACGCGCGACGCTCGGGCCTCGACTGCGACCGCGATTATTATAAAATAATACGAGTAATAATAATAAATTTTCCACCGTCGTCGTTACAATATGCACCGCGCGCGCGGTATATTATAATGCGGTACGCGCGGCGTCGGTCGAGGGAATCGCTAGGCGTCGACGTCGCGCGTATAACGCGCAAACGTGTACGTGTGCAGCGCAATGTGCGTGTATATATACATAATATAATATTATCATACACACGCGCACACGCACGGCGAGGCAGAGTTATAAAACGTGCGCCGCGCGCGGAACGCGGCTCTGGCGACGGCCGCCTCCCCGCACGGCCCCCGAGCGAACCCGCGCGCGCGCGCGCGCTCGCGCTATTACGTGCACCACGTCGTATGCTCACATATCGCTGTGTGCATATGTATATATATTATACGCGCTGCGTGTGCGTGTGCGCGCGTGACGTTGTAACGCGACGCGCAATCGATTGCGTGCAGGGCGGCGGTGTTGTCGTCGCTATACACACAAACCGACGCCGCCGCGTGCGGGACGCGAAGCCGGTGGACGCCGGTCGGCGGGCTAGCGATCGGCGGCGGGTGGACGACGGAGCGGCGCGCGTGCACGGCGGATGGACGCGCGCGCTGTTCATGCGTCCCCGTGTATAATAATAATTTGCGCTCGTACAGACCGGATGACGACACGCGCGGCCACAGGAGTGTGAGGACTACGCCGGCGACGGACGGGGCGATCGAAGCGCAAAATAATAATTATGTCGTACATAATGATGACGATATTATAATAATATTCGCTCTTGTCGGCAACACGAAAACCGAAAATCGTTTCCCCTTGTCCTCGTACGCTCGCGTGTTCAACGCGAATTACATAATGTACGTAGCGATTATAATAATATATATAGGAGTGATTTTTAGGTTTCTTATCACTTGTGTGGTGCACGGCGGGGTGGGGGATGAGAGCGATTTGCAGTAGTTGTATAATTTTTCTAATTATAACACACACACACACACACGCACACACATTATGTATGGCTTAAGTTGTTTTCATTTATATAATAGCATGAAACTACGAAAGGTTCAAAGTCATTATAGCTCAACAATTACGTTGACTACATTTAGAGTACTATAATTAAAGTGTACATTTATTAGGGAGCCAAAAACCCAAATTTCCTTTTTATTTATATACGAACGATTACTCGTTAACGGTCTACTCGACCACAAACAAAGGCTTACGGGAGTAGATGTATTCTTTATCTCTGTATATATTACATTACGTATTTGTAAAAAAAAATTATTATTAAAATAGAAAAAAAATTCGTCTCGGTTATAATTATTTACTCGAGTAGTGCGAATGCTCGATCATTTGATATATTATAATATAGTAATATCATATTATAGTGACGACTCATCGCATAATATTGATGTGCTTATCATGCGGTACGTTTCGGCTTTTTAATTTTTTGTTTTGTTTTACCGTTTTTATTGTTATCTCTGTAATTTCAGTCATATGTGCACTATATAATGTCTCATCCCACCGTCGTTTTGAAATTCACAAAAAATAACCCCGATTATAATAATATGTACCTATTAAAATGATTATCGTCCGTCATCGGATCATTATGGGTATAGTCGTAGACATAATTATTATATTGTAAATTTATATATATATATACTTAATAAGTAATTTAAATAAAATAGTATTATTATACGATGCATACTCGTCCCATAGACACGACAGTATATAATTATTATGTTATTATAATCGTCGTTACTTCCTCCTCCTCCAGCCCTGTGTTGTTATGACAACCTAATGACGTGTTTAACTTACCCCGCTTACGCTGCGACACGCCGCCGAATGCTTGAATCTGTAATATTATATTATCATTTTTTAATATTGTACTTAAGCCGAGCAGACGACTTCGCTAAAGTTATTATTATTACTACACTATTTTAATATATATAATTTTTTTCAGAGTTATATGAAATACTCTCTCGTGGCGTGGGTGGAGGGTGTTGATGTGCAGTTTCACCTCGAAACATTCCGATAAAATATTATTATCAGGGCTCGGAAGTTGATGTATTTTGCATTTTTTTTTTTGGAACTTTTTAAACGATGCTCTCCTGGCCACAAATGTGTTTCATTAGCATCTGAATCTGAACAACTAATTTTTATTTTGCATTTTTTGGTGTTTATTACTTTTTAAGTCATTTTTTGACATTTTCAGGTCATTTCCCCACATTTTTAGTCATTTTTACTGATTTCACACTAGTTCACTTCTTATCGTTTCTTGTCTATGCCGATAACTTAAGACTTGGAAGTTACCACGGGGCACGGACTAAGATTAGTACCTATCCGATTTTATCCCACCGATTACGTTTGTCGTTGTCCTGTTGTAGTGAACATTATTATACCTACATTTTATTATTATTTATTTTTTATGTCATATTCTGAGCAATTTGTAAGCTTTAAAATGTATATAGAATTTTATAGTAAAATGGAGTATAATATTAAAAAAGTGTATTTTTATAAATTTAAAGCAAATATTTGTAATTTTTTAGGTCATTTTTTAAGGACATTTTTATGTCATATTTGCATAATTTGTTTAGGTCATTTTTTGATGTTTGTAAGGTCATCAACTTCCGAGCTCTAATTATTATAGTCCGTTAGCGCTATCGCGGACAGATGAAGAAATCCGTGTTCATGAAGAACGGGACGATTTGCAACCGTAGCATATAATGCAATAACCTCATCTTCACCATTCCCGCGAGATTGGTCCAACAACAGTCAACAATCCAACTGTTTTTGTTTGGATCTTGACCATGTTGTTACTTTGTCAAGTAATATTTTAAAATGTATTATTATACATTATCATGATGTATGAATTAAAGCAAAAAATGGCTATTGCATGTGCGGCTATGCACATTCACGTGTTGTTACTTACAAAAAAAAACCAAAAAAAAGATCAAAGTGGGTGAAGGATTGGAAGTTAAATTGAAATTATAGCTGTATTTTACTACTTCTTGTACTTGAAGAAAATAACCAGATGATTGTAGGAATAACTTTTATATTGTGACGCATAAGTTGTATATAGGCAGAGATTTGGGGGCTGAGGCTAAACCCCAGCCTCCAAATGTCCGCCAAACCCCCTCCAAAAGTCCAACAGTTATTGTGAAGGGTCAGAGCCCCCCACACTTTAGGTTCTTTTGAAAAATAGTAGCTCCCCCGACCCCCAATATTTTCAATGGATTTCCGCCTATGACAGGTTGTGAGTTGTGATGATGACACTGCAGGCGACTGTGCGACATTATATAGTTGATTATTACGCTTTAGGTACCTACTACCTATACTACCTACTTATGCATGATGTGCAATCTACATTTTTGAATTTTTTTTTTATCAATTAAAACCATAAAACTTATTTGTATTTAAATGTTATTATTGTAAATTAGAATTTTTTTAATTATATTTATCTGAGTTATCGGGAAAACTCACAAGTTTAGAAGAATCAAATACCTTATGCCAAAGAAAATAAACTAATAGTTTGAATATATTTAAGGTTGAAAAGATTTTGAGGAATATTCTAGGTCCCAGTGAGAAAATAGTTACAGATAAATTTAAATAAGTCATGGTATGGATTCCACTATTTCAGTGTCTGATCGTGCAGGGGATACGCCCAGCACTTTTGGGGATTTCCACTTAACCACCCGGCACTATGGGGATTCCCACTCTACCACCCGCTGGACGGAAAAAGGTCACATTCCAACGCTTCGACCATCATAAAAAACTAAACTTTTGGTGAAGACGTGTCAAAATAATACTGTTCATGCTTACTCTGAGGTTATGGCAGGAAATCAAAATAATAATTTAGATTTAACGCCAAATTTTTTTAATGTACATCGATAACAAGCCAAGACGTTGAACTTATACTTTTTCACAGTACAAAAATATTAGATTGAGTAACAAACGATTCAATTTTCAAGAGCACACTTTAGAAATGTACGTAATAATACATTTTGATTCAGAAAAATAGTATATTTTAATTTTTAAACACTTATACGTAATATATTTTTTTTTTTATATATATCAATATCATATTATATTTTAAGTAAGTAACTAACAATTATCATATATTTTATATGATATTATATGATTTTATTGTGTGTACATTTTTTTAAATTTTACAATGCATACAAATTAAAATATCGTAAAAGAGCCGACCTATATATTTTTAATTCAATTAAATCAGGTCTTTAGACTCATTTCTTGTACTAACTTGCTATAAAGCAATTTATTGTACTAATTGTGTACTAAAAGGGTAATTTTCCGACGATTCACTGGCATCAATAACTATAAACTTTAGTTGCAGGCGTGACAAAAAAAATTATACATCAATAAATTTAAGTTAAGTCAAAGCAATTTAAATTAAGTTGCGTAGTCTCCGTAGGTGGCCATGCCACCTAAGCACCTTGCTTACAATACACGACTAACGCATGAAATTCATTTCATTCAACATTCAAACAAATTTTTTATACGCGCATACAATCTTCAGATAACCAATAATACTCAAATATATTATGTTTCATGGTAACTGTATTAGTGAAATTATAGAAACATGTATATGTATTCCCAGCGGTCAACGGTATAATTGTATTGTACACTACTCTACTCATCACTAGTTTAAATTTCGAACAAATTAAAATGTCAGATATGAAGCGGTATTTATATGAAACCAAATGGCATAAATATTATTGCATAATAAATGTAGTATAGATATTATCATAGACAGAGGTGTGCTCAATAATTTTGAAGGGAGGGGGGGGGGTTAATATATAATATAATCAATATGCAATAGTATACATTATGAATTAGAATTAGAACTGTATGAAAGTAGTCAGTACAAACATATTTGTCAAGTGCTCATCATAAACCCCCTGCCATCCCGCCAGCACGCTCATGATCATGGGTAATAATGATTTTTGTTTATGAATGGTTGCCATTGGTTACATCTTAGGTACAGGTTATAATAGAAGAAATAATTTTTTTTCGTATATAAATGGTTAGGTTAGGCCTTCATTACTCGGACTGCAGATGAGGAAAAAGCATACATCAAATCGTCCTTTTATGGCCTCGAATAAATAAATTAAATCTTAAAACAAATACGAGAGTTGGATGTATGTTTTTAGCTATTATATACTTCAAAAACTACGTGATCGATTTAGTGAAAATTTCAAACTATTTTTAAAGATACAAGTAAAGTTTAGAGAGTAGTTTGAACCACTTCCGTTCCATGCCAAGTGCTATATTCAACCCACTAAAGCAGTTCCGTAGACAGAAATGTTTTTTTTTTTTGGCGGGGGGTATATTATATACGTTCCATGTTGTAAGAGGGGGTTAAACTCCCTAACCCCTCCCACCAATTGCTAAAAGTGAATTGTCCATCACGGTCGAACTAGCTTACAGGGTTAAGTGCACTAAAACCAAGATTCACATATAATTATAAGTGCTACATTTTATATTTAATTTTTTTCAATGGGGCATGGGCAGTCAGGTTATATAGTTACAAATGGATGTTGGTTTATCCGAAGTTAATAGACTCAAAAAAATTCTATACAGTTTTTAATAAAAGTTATTTCAAAAGATTCCTTGAGACTTGGAGGAAGTCTGTAGCTTATTTTTGCAATCCATAAATGTAATTAAAGGGTAACTTACATATGAGTTTGTTTTAGCTGATGGTGGTCCCTATGGGCTATACAAAGTAAAATATTTATTCGCATGCAAATTAAAACATTGAATTTGTATGAGTGCATTTTGTAACATGAGGTCATTAACTAAGTATTATGCGCTCCTCCTCAACAGAGATTTATAGCTTTTCTTTAACGATTTCAACTATATAATAAATATAAATTGATTTTTGCACACAACTTTAAAGGTAAGAATAATGAATGGTTTTCTAATTTATTTATGCAGCTTCATTTTTATGACAGATGAACTTATGACTCTATATTAATTACACTACATAATTGACATACACATAATATTATGGTTATTTTTTAACGCGGCGTTTTAGATAGGCAATCTGTGTACTTACAGGAGAATAATACATTATTTAAATATATAATATTCAAATCTGAATTTAAAGGATTTTTTCTTTTATTTATTAGTATTCAATATCCCCCTGTGGCTCTATTTTAATATAAAAATAAAATTATGTTTAATTTAACTTGACATTGGAAAATACTAAATTCCAAAATAATGCAATCACATTATTTGAAAATATAAATGCTTAAAAATGTTAGTTTAATTACATTTTTATGTATTTTACATTATTAAAAGTATTATTTTTTGAAAAACTGAAACATTTAAAATCATCCAAATTTTGCTACCTATTAATTTATAATTTATCTACTAACCAATGTCCAGTTGTATACCGTTCCTCATTGGTTGATTTTTTTTATGTATCAACTAATATACAGTTATTTGAATGAATGTCTAATAATTATAATGTAATACGAATTGTATCTATCATTGATCATAAATGTGCATTTCAAATTAAGGTAAAATCCCAAAAACTAAGAATATGATTATAGTTTTTCCTTTATTAAAAAAAAAAAAAAAAAAACAGTAGGAAATAAATAACAATATTTATTGACATAACAGAAAAAAACACATTAATAAAACATTCATAAACGATATCAGCATCGGTCATTGCAGCTTCTAACATCAGTCAATATTACTATAGCTGGTAAACACAACACTCATTGGTAGGTAGGTTTGATTTATTTTATATAAAATGTATGTCATATATTTTTGTGGAAGTTATGTTGGGTAAATTAAAATTATTAAAAGATCTCAAAGAATTGTACACCTCTGCAAAACCAAACTGCAACATTGATTATCCGTTTTAGTTGTATGTTGTGGTGGTATCAAATCTAAGTCCTCAGATTCTATAGATCCATGAAATTCTTGTAGACTGAAAGTATCGCTTAATGTTTGCCTAGCCTTTGGTCCAGGAAAAAAACGTATTTCCATTTCACTACAAAAAACCAAAGTGTATATTTCTTAATCTTTAGATGAATCAAGTCTAAAATTCTATTTATTGATGGATAATATAAATTCTAAATGGGTTATCATTATAAAGAGATTACCTGTCAGATGAATCCCAATCTACTAACACCGGTAATTTATCTATCTTGGACGATTTGCTGGTTGGTACAGCCATTTGGTTGTACTCCATCAAGCCAGGTTTAGCATATTGTTCTATAGTAAAAAGCAAAAATAATTATAACTCAATGAAAATATAATAGTAAAAAAAAAACAAATTCTACAGGAATAACAATAAACAAAAAATGATAAAAAAAATCTTACCACTTTATTTCTTTCATCGTGCATTCGTGCATGATAAAATAATTTGAAAATTCAATAAACATAAAGCTAAATCTAAACAAAATATACAAAAATAAAAATAAAATAGGATATTTTTCTACATTAAAACCATACAATGATAAACAAAATAATATGTTGATTGTTAATTGATTAATTGACTTGCCCAATTTTTTCTGAAAAAAAGAAGGTTTTGTAACTCTCATCGAACAATCACTTGTGTTGCTGTCCTCGTCACTGTTCTACAATTAAAATAAAAATTTTTAATTCATAGTCTAATTGTGTTTTTCCACACATTGCATCAATAGATATACTTTAAAATTTGTAATACAATTATTATGTTAAAAAAAAGGATTTATGTAATAAACTATAATATGTGTATACTTACTCTGTCATTTTCTTCGGTAGTAGTTTTATGACGCTTTGTAGTATCACTGTCTATTCCACTATCATCCATCTGAAATACATAATTCTGTAAAATGCAGTTTGAACAGAGAACAATACTAAACTGTTTGGCTGTTTAGGATGAATATTAAAATGGTGCTGTAATAACTAGGTAATAAATTACTTTTGGTACAAAAATTCATAAAAAAAATCTCCAACTTGTAGCTGAATTACAATCATGATTAAAGATATATCAATTAATGTACCTAATATATTATATTTCAATATAAAATAAGTGATTTTTGGCAGGGACTTTTCAGAAAACTTTCTATATAATATGTTTTTTTTGCAATTTTATTTTCAACAATATACAATTTTTCTGGAAATACGGGCTTGGGAGGTAGCCGAGACACCTAGGACTCTCTAGTCTTGTGGTACATTAAACAATTTAAACGTAACAAATTACTAACTAATAGAAAAACAAATTTGAATTCAATAAGTACATAGTTTAACACTTACCATGATTGACGACATTACGAGAATTCAGATTCTTGGTAACCACGCATTAATAGGTAACAACTTTAGAGTTGAATTTCACGAATTCTAATACGCTAATCAAATAAAAACTACCCAGCAGTCAAGACTCAGTAGTTGTAGTTGTAATTCGTAGCACAAAATAGTGGTATGTACTGTGTAGTAGTGCTTGACGTTCTGTATAGTTATTAGTTACTATTTACGTATTATTCGAATTAATCGCAATATTAATAACAAATCCATACCCATCATTCTATTGTATCAAGTCAATCTGTAACCGTGTTTGAAGTGATAACATAGTTATACCTACGATAAGGGGCAGATTTTTTATCTGTGGTATAACATAGACCTCCATATGGGTAGCCATGGTATTATACATAGATATGCACACCCTGCTTTCTTTTTATTTATTTTTTGTAATTATAGATAGTAGATAACAATATTTAAAAAAAGTCAAAGAAACAATTTTTAACTTAAAGAATTATTAGGTGTATAGTAGCTATAGATGTTACAAAACACAAAATGTACCATTTTATAATGATTAATTTAAATATCCAGTTTTAAATACTTAGGATATAGTTTAAATAGAGGATAATTTTGAATATTTTAGTTTTAAATTTGTTTAATATTTAATATGATCACAACTCAAAATTAGAATCTTTTCTAACTAAACCTATTAATTTACGTTAACATCAAGATGAAATTATTTTATATTATCATTGTTATTATGATGATTACATCTTCTAATGCAGATTGTGGATGTAATACAAATCGCCTTAAAACAAATACTAAAGAAGATGTCTGCACATCATCAGCAACAAGTCATTCGGAAACGTTTGAATCAGAATTAGAATCTATGATTTTAATCAAAGGGCAGAATTTTTCGATTGGTACTGACAAACCAGAGATTGTGACCGATGGAGAATCTCCATCCCGCACCGTGTACTTGGATGATTATTTCATTGATAAATATGAAGTAAGCAATTTAGAATTTAAACATTTTGTTGAAACAACGGGATACCAAACAGAAGCAGAGGTATTCGGAGATTCGTTTGTGTTTCAATTATTTCTTAGTAAAACTACATTAAAATCCATAACACAAGCTGTTAAAGATGCTCCCTGGTGGGTACCAGTTAAAGGTGCCAATTGGAAACATCCTGAAGGGAAAGATTCTAATATTAATGGTAATGCAACATATATTTATACAATAATTATGGTTATAATACAATCATTTTTGTTTTAGATAGAGAATTACATCCTGTTGTGCACGTTAGCTGGAATGATGCCATAGCATTTTGTAACTGGGCTGGAAAAAGGTTACCAACTGAAGCTGAATGGGAAGCTGCTTGTAGGGGTAATCTCAAAGATAGACTTTTTCCTTGGGGAAATAAGCTTCTTCCAAGTAACAAGCATAGGTGATTTTTTGTTATTTAATATTTATGATTTATTTGAAGTTAAAATGAAATACATATTAATATAAATCCTAGCGAATAATGATTCAAAAGTTTTAATACAAAAAAAGAACTTGACGAAATGAGAATTAGTTGGTAAGTATTTCTACATAGTACAAAGTGATCTATAAAGCATATATGTATATATATCGGGGTTACCTACAATGGAATACATTACTCATAAAGTATATTTTGCCCACAGAAAATTGGGTATTGTAACTTATTATTTATATTTAAATAACAATATAAAAAATAATTTAAAAAAATTACTTTTTAATTAAATTACCAACTTTAAAAAGACACCATAAAATTATTATTCACCTTTCTGTTAGAACCTTAACATTTGAAACACACTTCACTTCAAAAGAAATTGATATTATTGTCGTGCCATGATTATTTCGCCTACAAAATTAATTGGCTCATTAGCTAATCAAAATTATTTTAATACTCATATATTTAATGAACGGTTTTAACATTTAAGATTTTGGACTATAAACAATTACATCAATACAACCATGCATAAAATGTGAATTGTTTGTATTATTTGTGCAGTCTAGTTGTGTATACTACTGTTTTAAATTAAAATGAGAGAAATATTTATGCAAATAAAAATTTTAATTTCATTAAATATTAAATAAATCAAAAAATCAAGGTAGCTTGAGCTAAACTGGGCAATATATACTTTACCCATAACATATATATAATTTAGTTACAAAAGCCTTAGAATAGAATAAACAGTTGAACTTCAAAAATTATAAAATAATAAAGCTTTATTAATTGAATATTGTTTTTTTTTCTAAGAACAAATATTTGGCAAGGGGAATTTCCATTCAAAAACACTGCTGAAGATGGATGGGCAACTACAGCTCCAGTAAATACGTTTCCAAAAAATGGTTATGGTCTTCATAACATGGTAGGAAATGTATGGGAATGGACAAATGATTTTTGGAGTGTGGATCATGACCGAAGTTTTACTATCAATCCAGTGAGTTTAATTGTTTAGCATAAATTAATAGTTATCTACAAATTCAAGTATAACTAAGTTAGTGTTTTAATTATTTAAGGGGGGTCCTTCAGAAGGAAAAGAAAAGGTTAAAAAAGGTGGGTCATACTTGTGTCACAAAGAGTATTGTTATCGTTATCGATGTGCTGCAAGAAGTCAAAATACACCAGATAGCTCTGCATCAAATCTTGGATTCAGATGTGCAAAAGATAAATAATAAATTGGAAACTGAAAATAGAAACAAACATTTGTATTTATATTTTCAAGTATGAAAACTAATGTTTAATAATTGTATATACATTACAGTACCATCTGAGTATTATTTTTATGAAAAATATTCCTATCAATTAATATATATAGTTTTTTTTATAAAGTATTAAATATATTTATATATTTCTTAATACTTAGTTTGTTTTAGATGCTATTTCACTATTTCTAGTAGTATAATTTTTTAATGCTTCATCCAGGTTTACTTTATCAACACATTCAGCATTTATGAAATCCTTGAACAAAAATAAAGTTTAAATTTAATAAACAATACTATAAAAAAATTGTGTGATAATTCTAACAAAAAAGCTTACCTCTATTAATTTAAATTGGTCTTTTGAACTGTCCAATTCAATTTCCAGGCCTTGATTTAACTTTGTATATAATTGTATAAACAATATTACATCATCAAACCTAAAATATCATCACATTTTATCTCAATTGTTTAAAACTATTAAATATGTAAACTAGTTTACAAAATAAACTTTAAATAATAAATACCTCTCAGTTTGAAGACAATACAATAAAAAATTATCTGGTTTTTTATTAAAAGCTAAGTAAAACAATAATGGTCCTAAATGTCTTGTGGACTCCAAAACATGATAATTTTTAAATTCATCAACATGTTTATATGTACTGAATACAACACGGTGGTAGTTTTTATCATCAGGTTCAAATTGACAACATGCCCGATCCAATATGAATTCATAATCACCATTTTCAAGAAGTGGCTACATTTAAAATAAAATTTAAATAGGTAATAAAAAAACATTTCTAGCCAATAGGTACCTTCAAATTTGTATCATCAAACATGACTGGATGCTTTAATTCTCTTCCTGATTGAGGAAAATATATTTGATTTACAGTATGACGTTCATCCTGGTTAGCTTTTCTTAGTGTTCCATCAGGTTCTCGTACCACAACTATACGTCTCTATGAATTATGTGAATTCATTAGGTTTTAGTTAAACAAAAATTTAAAATAATGTTGTATAATTTAGTTAATAAAAAAATTACTTTATCAGATACACCAAAAGTAATATCCGTAAATATGAATTTTGAGCTATCGAAACCAATAATATCCTTGTTAACTTCCAATACTTGTCCCAAATCAGTACGTAATGGTACTATTGGTGGCATCTGAACTTTTTCCTTAGCTTTTACTTGAACTTCAGCTTGCATCTATTTAAAAAAAATGTAATATTTAAGAAATCTATAAATATATTGTTAATACAATTAATTAATTTTTAACAAATTGTATTATCAATATGTTAAAAATGAACAAACTTTTTCAACTTCTGCAGTGGTCATGAATTTATAAATTGGAGTGTCAGGATTTTGTCCGATAAAACGCTTTCTAAATGCTTTCTGTACATCAACATGGGTAAGTTTAAACAATAAATTTTGCACAGGTTCCGCAAAAAACGCATTACTCAATTCTTTAGTAATTTCTCCTGGAATAATAATAATTATATTATCATAAGTCATAACTATTTTCTACAATACAACAATAAATATATGTATTATGCCATTACTCATTAGTATTACATAGAACAACAAAATCCAATTGTGAATAGTAAGATAAATTAAGAAACAATATCAAACTTTGACTTACGGTCATGTGACTGGCTGGAAAAACTATAAACAGTGATGTTATTTAAACTTTTACATTTATGTTTATAACCATTTTGAAGTCGATAAAATGATGTCAATAAATTTCTCAAAGTCATATTTACTTTTAACAAGGTAGCTTATTCAATATTTCTTAAAAACAACTTAAGCTAAAAGTTAAAACATTTTAATTTAAAATTAATGAATCAAGTCTTAATTCTCAGTAATAACTCTTGTAGATCGAGCATGTGAATATGTGATAAATGATAATAGAATTGATGAAAAAATGAAATGTCGAACTTTGCACTGTGGGAAACACGGTCTCTAATCAGATACCGCTATCAAAATCGGGAAATCTGTCCCAGCCCCGGTTAATACCCACAGATATATATGTTTATATATCTGTGTCAATACCATAGACCTATTACTATTAACTATTTAGTTAATAGGTCTATGGTCAATACCACGATTTATTATCATAAATAATATTCACCACAACCATGGTTTAAATTTAAAACCTAAAGAGACGCTAGAATGTTAGATAGGACAAGATTAGTGATAACAATCTTGAATCACGTTAATAATATAACAGCAATTTATTGTTTATGTAATAAGTAAACAGTAAACATTGTAAACATAATGTTTAAATTTGCATGAATTAACCGCCACATTTTGTTTCAACTTCAAAAATGAATACATATTACAAGTAAGTAGTTTTAACACTTATATTTCATTAATACTGTTAAAAAGAACCATAATGGATGAATTCGTAAGACAAACGTTAACAATTTCTGTTGCCCAAATATGTAATAATATTGGGTGGCACTCAATAACAGACTCTTCGATGAAAATTATGACTGACATACTTCACCACTATATCAGTGATTTGTCAATAACTTCTAAAAAATACGCAGAACATGCATATAACAATGTACCTGATATTGAAGACGTGGAAAAGGCTTTTCGTCAGAAATCTGTATCATTGAATGAGTTACGTAGATATATTAAAAGTACTGGTCCAGTTAAATTTCCTCATAATTTACCTCTTTTAAATATATCAGGAAAGAATGTTTTAAATACACTGAAGCCAGGAAGTAGGGAAATGTTAACTAGACCTATTCATATTCATGAACACCTCCCAACATTGTATACAGAACAAATTGAAGAGGAACAAGCAACAGATACAGAACAAAGTCAAAATATTATAACAAATACTAAACAAGAACCAGAAGAAGTTATTTTACACAAACGGTTAAGAGAGATTTCAAGTGTAGTCATGACATCTGGTGGGTTTTTATCACCATCTAGAGAAGGCAGATTGGCAGACTCTAAATTATTGCCATTTCCAGAAATCAAAATTGATAAGCCTCTTGAAACATCTAAACTGTCCGTTATTTTACCTAATTTAGCAAAAGAACCATCACCAAGGATTTTAAAAAACAAAAAGAAAACTAAATCAGGGTCAAAGAAAAAACTTAAAGCTTCTAAAACGCAAAAATTACTATTACAACAAAAAGAACAAAAAAAAGAAGTATTGAAAAATAAAAAGGAAGAAAAAATGCTAATACCAGAACCACCATCTATTATTCCAGAACCTGTTATAGAGGATATAATTGATATTGTAAATGTAACTGAAAAGGTACAGGTTCCGAAAAAGGTTATTCTTACATCCCATACTAACAAAGTGAAAATGGAAGAAGTTCTACCTAAATTTTCATTTTTTGGTCCTTTACCTCCTGGACCTGGATTAATACCAACTACATTTCCACAAATAATTAATCCTGTGTTAAATGTACCTGATATAATAGAAAAACCAACCAGTCCAGTATTACAAGTTGAAAATGACGATATTAATCGCAAAGAACAAAAGAAAAAGAAAAAAGACAAGAAAAAGGGGAAAAAAGAAAAAAAAAAGCAAAAAGATAAAGTTAAGGAAAAGGTAAAAGAAAAAGAGAAGGAGAAAGAAAAGAAAAAAGATAAATTAAAATCTACCAATAAAGTGCCAAAACTAAAATTTAGATTTGGGTCTCGATTAGAAACCACAACTAAAGTTTTACCTGTTGAAAAATCACCAGAAACAAATATAACTTTAGTTTCAGAACCTGAACCAATGGAAGTTGAAGTGGACATTGAATCAAAATCAGACATTTCTATAGATATATTACATGACATTGATTCTCCTCCTAAAGTTCCTATTCAAAAACTTAAAACTAAAATTGTTGCAAAACCCATTCAGCCTGCAGTTATACCTCCTCCTGTAAATGAAACTCCTCCTCCAGCATTCTATTTTGATGAAGCTGGTAATCAAGTATGGATATGTCCTATGTGCACTAAACCAGATGACGGAAGCCCAATGATTGGATGTGACGGATGTGATGTATGGTATCATTGGGTGTGTGTCGGTATCCAGTGTCCTCCAGACTGTGCTGTTTGGTTTTGTCCAAGATGTTTGGCCAAACGAGCACAACAACCAAAAGGTAAAAGAGGTAGACCACGTAAAAACAAATGATAGTATGTTATAGTTACATTAAAATATACTCTAAATTTACATTTCTTTTATTAATTTTAAGATTCATTTGTATTTAAAAATAAATTTTGTATGGTATTTATTTGAATTCCTATTCACTTACAGTTTAAATTAAATGTTAAATTACTCTTCCAAGTTAAAGCAAGTTTAAGTACATTCAATATTACATAAAATACTATTAAGTTTAATTTGACATTTTCTGTGTAAATTGATCTCATGTACAAACAGAACAAAACATTAACTGATTTCTTCTATAATTATATATTATAAAAATTACTTCCCAAATAAATACTCGATAATAAAAAATAAACATGTCCATGAATTGTACTTTTAATTTTTCATACAACAAATTATTATTATATTATGAAATATAAAATATGTTAACGTTAAGGCAGAAACTTAAAAGCATACAATTTATTTATTTAATGTTTTAATGTTTAAAGTCAATTTATATATTTATTTAGTTGCATTAAGATTGTATCAATGCTAGAATAAAAAAAGGGGTCTAGACTACCATTTATGATAGGATGTATTAGTAACCATTATTAAATACATGTAAATGTTAAAATATGTTGATTTATTACAAATATAAAATAACAGTATTATACCACAGCAATTAAGTAATAATAATTAATCAATCAAATATAACATAACAAGTATAAAAGTAGAAAGATGAACAAAATCAGGGACTGGTCTTAACTCTTAGAGTGGAATTGTTCACACTAATTCACTCCGGTTAACAATTAGTTATTATTTATTTTACATTCACCTGACTAAAAATACCTATCAATATTACAATATTTTATTGAGTTTTGGTGCGTAACAAAAACGTTGTTGGTTAACTCTTCGTGGCTTAAACACAAGCATGTACAGTGCGGCCCATTATTCTGTTGGAAAAAATTTAAAAAAACCTAACGACAGAATTCACACAAAATGGTCGCAAAAATTATGACAGTAAATTTAAAAAAATTACCTAAGCAATTGCCTAGTTAAATTGGTAAGTAATAGTAAACAAACACCAGACAAGACACAATGGGTGCGCGGGAGTAAAGCTCACGCATCAAGCAAAGGCAGACGTTATCAGTTTACGCTGGTCCGACGATGTCGACGTGGGAGTCTGCTAGCCATTAATTCAATCGGCAGAGGTTCAAGTTTTGGAAATCGGGATGAACAGTGGTCGGAGGAGAGCTTGTAAATTGCGCCCATATTGAACAGCAAGTATTTAAATTCCCCCGGGAATTTTTGTTTTCTGAAATAGGCATGTAGTAGATTGCGCCCATAGTATCCAAGTGGCCTCGAATTCATGGATATCTATTATACGCACATATATTATTTGAAACACTTGTTCATTTATTGGCGGGTAAGCCCAACGTTTATCGCTATAATCGTTATATTAACGATTTCAAACGACTTAACGTTTGGCCGTTTGGGTAATAGTTTAGAAAACCTTTTACGTGTGATAGTGTTGAATACGCAAAGATGATGTCTCATTACTATGCTGGTATATATTTGTCTTTATTTTAGTATAGTAATCATACAATCTGTTAAGTAATTTTTTCCAATAAACACAAAATATGATGTTTGAATTCATCGAAATATTAGGAAAAAAATATCAAATTAATTCAATTAATAATGTTTCGGATTCCGAAACATTATTCGGATAGGGGGCTTGTGAGTTGTGAGAACTTTGCTGATATTATACAACTTGAGTATAATTGTATTACTATTAACTCTAGTTAAACTAACCCTTTATTAACATAAATTGATCTTGCATAAAATATTTATTACAACTTTTTCCCTTCGTTGGGCGCAATTTACGTTTGTCCAGTTGAAGTGTCGGGGGGGGGGGGGAGCTGTGATCTCCCCACTTTTTATAATTCAAATTTTCTATCCCTCCACTTATTTTATACAACTGTTGTTCAAACCATATATTTGCGAGAACCATATAAACTATGAAAGGTGTTTCCACTAATTTTTAGCCACTTCCACCACTGGGGATGATGCCGACTGTGGGTGAGGAGGAGTCGGACGAGAGGGGACCTGGAAGTCTGGACTGTCCATTGTACCGGTGGCAACACACACTCAACAGGCGTCTGTCCTGTTGGCTGTTTAACGCCTTACCATGCCGCGGAGAAGAAACAAAGACGCTCCTTTTGTGTGGGGCCGCCTCTGGTCCGAATCCACGGCCGGTTTCATCCCGATATCCAAATCTTGAACCTTAGCGTCGACCTAAAAGTTCGCCCATTATATCTTATTCAAGATATTTCTCGATTTGTTTCATCAGATGATTTTCTTCGTCTATAATGCTGACGTTAAAATATCCAGTGGACAGTGGTATCTATTTCTTCGTTAGCCATGGCTTGTATTTTACAAAATAATAATAATACTATATTTTAACCTTCTATTATTGTAGGTAGACGCACTGTAACCTAACCTAACTATAGGTCAGCATATAGAGGATAATGGGATTTGGATATCATAAGATAGTTACAGGCTTACAGCTATAGACATTGTGCTTTTTTTAGGGTAAAAGTATAGTATCTATGAATTGATCATTACAATTTTTAAAAAAAGACAGTTATTCTATAGCAGTCAACAGTTGTTTTAGGTAGCTATATACATATTTATTTGATTTTACTCAACATATAACTTAGGTTGGTTGCATTTTCAAGGTTTTCTCAATAACTTTGATTGCATCTTTTATAAACAACCTACATTTGTTAATTAAAATCTGTTTTTGGATGTCTGTTAACGGCGTTAAATTGTGTTCCATTAAATTCTTAACGCTATCCATAGCACATCGAGTGACTGATAGTATTCTAATGTCTATTTCATCGCTAGGACAACTGAGTTTTTCTCTTTGCCGTAAACAATTTTCCAATTGACAGATAATCTCACCAATTACTGGATTTTCTGGAATATTTCCAAAGTGCAATGGACTGTCATCGCTCCAAGGCAGTTCAAACGAATTATCAGACATTGTGAAACTATTAAAATTAACTCGATAATAGTATCTGTACTGTTATATTAGATATATTAGTATATTAACGAACAAACAACTAGATTATATATTTACCAGTAGTCCATACCTACCTAGGTAATTATAATTTTATGTCAGCCAGAGGCATAATTCATAATTATTAGGAAATTGTTTCCTACCTAAAATGAATGTAATTTTTACTATTTACAGAATTTGCATTGGCACGTATACATCCACCATTTTTGCTTTTAATAGATTTTGTAAATTTTTATTAGAATTCGAATTGTGTACACAAAGTCAAAAATGCATTTATAGTATTATATCATTATGCATTTCGAATATGATCATAAATATTCTTTTCAATACTATCCAATATCCATATATTTATAATTTGATACACGTTTTACAATATATTATGATTTACAAAAAATATTATGATATCGTTGTTTAAAATTAAAAACGATGCATTATGGGCTTATGATCTTTACAATTTCATGTGAGTTTAAGGTAGGTTCTTGTGCTTAATATATGCATGTATATTGTGTAATATAGTATATAAGTATACAAATAATAATTAGTTAATATAATGAATTAAAATCTTAAAATTAAATATTTCTTTTTTCTGATGAACTATCCACAATGATAGCTACTAATTTAAAAATTAAAATCCAGATAACTGCAGCATTCGAATCTGACATTTAATTTTTCTCTCATGCATAGAAAAGCAGTTAAGCTTTTTGTGTCTATTAATTTACTAAATTAGTGACATTACTGGAGGATCATCGTCGTCTTCGTCTTCGAAGTTTTTTACCAGAAATAAATATCAACATTTATTTCAATCAACCCATGACAACGAATGAATAATATTTTCTTAATGATTTTTAGGGGTTTTGTGTAGGCAACTTCAGGACATTTCTTCTTACACGTCCTTTCTTCTATAATATTATAGAACCGCGAACTAATTTTGAGATTGTTCGATTACTGTGTTGGCGGTATTGAAACCAAATAAATTCTTATCACATTTTACAATATAATATAATATATTATTAAATTGGAAATACTTTTGTCTTTACTCGTTTGCTGTATTTTTCTCGATCTTCTCAACAGACATAACTACGTATATTGAATAATAATGTATGTATACACCTATACGGGATTCTTCAAATTTAGTGCAAATGCACGTGTGAGAAGTGCATTTCTCTAAAATGTGTATACAGGTTTACATGGCAATAATACATCTAGTTACACACTGCATGTGTTATAGACGGATTTGCCAGTTAATATCACAATATCATAATAACACGGCATAACGGCATGAGATGAAGTGTAAACCTTGACACCAGTATAATAGTATAGGCACTTCGTACCTAAACCAATATTCTAACAGCTTACTGATGGCTAATGCATTCCATTACTTAGATGATTGTTTTTGTATATAACTCATTTTTCTTCTTATATTGAAATTTTGAATAAAAAAAATGTTAAAAAACTGCTAAAAGGTTAAAACAATTTTTACTTTTACTATGAGCATTGAGTCGATTGACATCATTCTTGTCTGCAACGTAAAATTTTCCTTAATTTTCCGCTGTCATTTACAGTGCCTGGAAGGAAATAAGGAATGCGCCCAAAAAAAATTGTTCCAATGATTTTGTTCAAATGTTCAAGAACATAATTGTAAAGTAGTTCCTTTTTCATGTGAGAGAACTAATAGAATTGTATTCATTTTTTAAAGGAACGTGAACGATTTTATTTGTTCCTTTTTTTGTTCAATTATGATTAAATATAGAGAATTCGAACAATTTTTTAGGCAACAGTTTTTATAATTTTATGTTTTACTATTTTAGTAGCTATAATAGCTGTAATCTAGGACGATATACGATAATATTGACAATGTTTACAAAAATATAGTTAGTCAAGGGGGTCTTTTCGGTCTTAGCTTGTGTAAAATAACCAAATTAAACTTTTTAAAGACAAACTACATAATTAATCAATTTGTTACTACAAATTATATTAATACAATTTTTTAAATGATTGAGATACGAAAAATGTTCTTTATTTAGGAGCAAGAAAAGGAACTACGTAGTTTTTTTCATTAAAGCAGGAACGAGAAACAAATAGTTCCTTTTAAAAAAAATTAACTTGAACGTGAACTAATTCCTTTTTTAAAACTTTCCAAGCACTGGTCATTATTGCATGGATAAAAATGCATCTCACTTCCACATTGTTGACACTCCATACTTTCATCATTGAAAAAAAAACAGTTTTATTTATAAAAAAATCGTTATTTTTCCTCCTTGCATATATATTTATGATTAAATTTTAAAAAAAAAATCGTTGCCAACATTTTGATTTTTTAAATCCCACACAATAGTTTCGTGGTGCATAGACGATCGATCATTTTATTATGTATCATTATATAACATTGTCATAAACTAACTAAGATAGATAAACCAAGTAGGTATATATAAAACATACCTACAACGTAGTAGAAGTTCGCAGTAAACCTTATCTATGGTCAAGCCACTAAAATGTGTTAAGCACTTGCAGTAACCGGTGCCTTGGTTATATCATTATATTTATATTTAAATTAAAAATTAATTTATCTAATACAATTCAAATTTTTATTCTTTAAGAAAATAAAGTCCACAGAGTTAAGTTTTTAAAGCAATTTAAGATTTTAAACTATCATACAAATTATTAACTTTAAATAATAAATAATAAATACTGGGATATGACTATATGAGTTATTTTATGATAGGTATTTTTAATTATTAGTTATTAGCTAGGTACTAAAATAATATAAAATAACAATAGGTACAATAGTACAGGCGTACAGCAATTGACTATTGAGTAATTTTGATATATTATGTATAATACATTTATAAAAACAGGTAGAACAATAAAAAACAAATAAAAACAGAAATACCGGATGTCGGATATGCCACCATGCCAGTGACGTCTCTTCGCGTCACTTGTCTCGGAACGAAATAATGAGTTATAATTTATCATAGCACAGGTATTTAAATTCAATGATAAACAATAATAATTGCATTGACGTATTATAAATTCTAACCCAAGTTAAGTTTAGTATAGTGTTTCATTTTTATAAAAATTCTTAAAGTTCTCCTGAGGAAATAATAATTAAGGATTTTTAATAATAAGAGCGTATACGTAAGATGAGAAATTTTTGATTTCTTTATAATTATCGTCGATAAATAATTTTTCTGTTAGTCAAAATACTTGAAAATATAATAGAAGGTTCCAGTAAGATTTTATCGTACAATTTTTCCAGTGTCACTTTTGAAGTCATCATTTTTTAGTTTTAAGGTATGTTAAGCGTTTGAAGTTTTTCAAATTATTAACAATATTAAGTATTAACCCATAAAATAAATATTTCCCCTCGAATGGTTTAATATTGCGTTGAAATTAAAAAATGAATAACCGTAGTCCGTAGATGTTGGTATTTGAAATTATCACCAAGTAGTTATTTACCTATATTATAATTTTTTAGGCATGGTATAATATTTTCAAAATATTTTGATTTCTTTTGAGCTATTTATAGATATTTTACATTTTTGACTCTTTTTATATTGATGTGGATAAACAAATGCTAACTCTTTCAAAATGCTTGAGCATCTAATACAAGGTTCCTAATTAAGTTTTATTATAACCATTTTAAAATATTAAAGATACACAGGATGTATCACATTTATGTGGAGAATTGTATACATTGTTTATTGAAAACCACAGTCATCAATCTTCATATTAATATTATAAAATAGAGCTATATGACGAGATATTTTCTAGAATTATGAATAATATAATATTCTTTACATAAATACTGTCGATGGGCCATGAGGGGTATCTGAACATTTGAGCCTGGCTACGCGCCTACGCCACTGGCCAGCACAATTTGCTTCTCAATTCCTATCTTTTTTTGTGACTTACATGCTATTATACTGAAATATATATTATATTGTGACCCTATATGCTACATAGATATTATATTAAAATGTTAATAGCCTTCTATACTCTATATAAGTATACCACTATATATCATCATACTTACTTAGAGCCACAATGTCATCTAGTCATATGTATAATCAAAAAAAATTTAATGGAATCATAAATCAAATTTTGCCGATTTTGTACAGTCGGTAGTCAAATTTCTTATTTTGCGTACTTATTTGTCAATGGCGTTGTTGATTTCATAATTTCAACTTAAAACATATGGGCAGATACATTATAATATTAAATAGAACCGGCTGGAGTAGCTCTACACTATAATTGTTACTTGTTCGCGACCTCGCAAGTCGCGGCTATCTCATTGGCCAACTATTTTTCAATTATTTTACAAAGTATTTTAATTAGGTATTTGAATAATTGGTTAATACTTAATAAGACTCGAAAATTTAATTTGTGAAGTCACAATTTACAATAAAATAATAGATTTTTTTTTAATGCTTGTAAGTAGGTGTATAGGTATATTCAATGTGCTAATAAATTGTAAATATCAAAATTTTTCAATAATTTTGAATCTTCTGAAACATTAATCATATCAAGTCATAAATAAAAATCATTAATCTTAAATTTTAAATCAGGTATATAAGTAACTGACAAAGTGCCTTTATTGGAATGCTTCTTTGATCCTTCGTGTTTTCAAGCCAAATATTATAATATATTCATCCATCTTATTTTACTTATTGATCTACCTAGTAAGTTGTAACAGAAACAGATTGTAGTAAAATACTGTAAAAAATTTAAAAAATTTAAATAAGAAATATACTGCCTCGATTTGTTTAAAAATTTTAAAAATGTAACTATACTTTCTTAATGGACTACTTACATTATGATTATTAATATTTATAAATGATAAGCAAATTTATTTGATTAAAGTTGGATTATGTAGTTATCAATATTTTATTGAAAATAGTAACCAACTGTTTTTAAATAAGTGGTTATAGGCACTATGCATTATAATACCTACTGAGTCAGAAAGATCATTATCTTATATCTACCTATACTTATAGATTATAGATATTAGATATACTTACTTTATCAGTGTTTTAATTCTTTCTGAGCATAGCAGAAGCTCGATTTGTTGTATATTATTATATATTAAAATATTATTATGTACATAAATACATTCGGACACACACAACTTCATGAAAACGATACATGCATGTATTGTTTTGGTCATCGTAAATTATGATTATGACAATAATATATGACGTGTCGAAAATCACCCATGAATACCTAAACGTAAATAATCATACTTGACAATATAATATAATATAGGTAGGTACAATGTACATATAATATCAATATCAACGAATAACAACACTACACAGATTCACAATACGCGTTGTGGGTACCGGCCTTGGTACCTGGTACAGCATTTACCAATTACCGTAGACGACTGTCAACGTATACCTCTATATACCTACCGCGATGCAGGTATACGCGTGCGCCTTGTCAGAAGCAACAAAACGTCGCGGCCGTCGTCGTCCTGCTGCACAGCTCTGCGACGAAGTATTTTTCACGGCTTGTGACCATCCGACGGACCGCCGAGCACCGAGGCCAAATTTTCCAGAACCCTGGCTAATGGTTTTATAGATCGCGGTCGGCGGGAAAACAGTGCTGAATTTTCATTGTCGACTCACTGCCTGTCATAATAATAATAATAATAATATACAAGTCCATAAACGTTAAGTGGCCCGCGCGCCACCTGTTTTCTGCTCAAAAACACAACTCACACCGGAAAAACTCTCACGCCCCGTAGAGTGATCAGATTTCGATAATTCTTGTCGTTGTTAGAAATTGTACAAGACGAGCGCCAATAATGACCAAGCTAGATTACATGGCTTATACACAGGTACCTGGGTAATTTAGACGCGCGGGCTGTAATACTTAAACCAACTCGAACGCTAAGTGTAAGTGCTTTACAAGTATGTATTTTCACTCACTGTAACGACAACGTAATAACATCGTTCTTCGGCGTCAAATAACATTTAGGTAAACTCATTAGCCGCGTTGATTTGGTAACAGAGAATCGCAGACAACGTGACTATATTATATAGGTAGGAACTTTTAAAATGTTATATTATATTAACAGAGTAATAATAATGCAACACTGAACAATAACATAATCTACTAAACTGTGTGATTTTATAAAAACAAATCGTTTATTTAACACGTAAAAATACACAACGTATACAAACACATAATGGGTATATAATATAACGTAGACGTGCGCTTCGTAACGACTAGTATGATATATTTGTTTTTTGACTTAAGAGTAGGTAACTTATAGGTATATAGCGTAATTTTAGTACGAAAGCAACATAATGGAGTTATATATATACGCATACACACACACACACACACATATATATATACATAATTATACTGCACGTTACGCAATCGTATTGTCTTTGGTATACATATAAATATATAATAGGTATATATGGGTATAATACATGACTATATATAATATATATATATAATATATCACTGCTGTATGACGTATGTATTATTATAATATATAGTTAACATATTAAATTATATTTTTCACTTTATAAACTTAAATTATACGCGGTGGTGGTCTGCACTCCGCGGGCGTACTCGAATGGTTATTGGTAATCATAGTATGACCGCGGGTACCTTCCATATACATATATATATATATATACCATATTATTGGTAATCTCGGGTAGGCACCCATCAATAAACGTATACCTAGGTATATAATATCATATATATATTGTGCAGTATAGGTACGACTTCAGTAGGGGCACAGCGGGGCCGAAGGGTAGGGCGACTGGCCCGGGAAAGCGTAGTTGTCCGGATTGTTGACCCAGCACGTGGCTTTGTACTTCTCCTTGCCGCTGACCCTCGGCGTCCTAGCCGTCGGCTGTGCGTTGCGGTGGTAATGCTGACGGGGTGGAAACCCGAACAGCTCTTCCCAGATGGGCGCCCCATAGACGACGGCCAACAGGGCGAACGCCAAAACCACTCGTAACCAGCTCCGGTACGACGACATTACGGTAACGACGACGACGACGACGACGAAAATAATATTATATCACAACTACTACCGCGGTATGTGCAGCGTGTCTTTGGCGGAAAAATCGAAACGGAAGAGAGAAAAAAACCGCTCGGCTTTTCGCGATAGGTAATTATAATGTTATACAGTGATAAAATATAATGACTGCAGCGACGTAACGCGTGTTTTTGTGTTATAATTTTTTCGAGCTGTATATTGAGCAATCGGACGGCACCTATACAATAATGATATTATGCATGCGTATAATATATAGTTGTTGTTTCCCACGACGTTTCGGGCGACGAATTCGACGCGCACTAAAATCGGTCTATTGCGCGCGATTTAACGGCCGCGAAATGTGTGTTTCAGGAAAACGGCGGCGACGGGTGAGAATGGACTGCGCCACGACGGAAACTGGAGATTTTCACACTGACCGAAAATATCAGACTATTATCTGCGTCAGCGGCGTCGGTGGTGCGGTTCGTGCCTGTGGTCCGCTTCGACACGGTGTGCGTTTTATACGCGGGAACGATACGTCTATAAACGGATTTCGGTACCTACCACGCTGCTGCAGCCCACCCAATCCTACGGCGGATAAACCTATCGCGCCGCCGACGGACGGCAGCGGTGGCGCAGGCCTTGGGAGCTCGCCCGGACACTTGCAACGCAGTCATATTATGATATTATTATAATATACTGCAGTGTATCGTATTGATACGTATACGTACCTGCTTATCATCGCGAATTTTCATGTACATATCCATGGACGTGTAATGGAGTAAGTATAAGCGTGTACAAAGTACACACAACAGACGTGGCTGATAATTATATACACATGCAAATGTGTGCTCGGCGCAATAATAAATCGATACAATATAATAATAGTACCTATGTAATATGCCAATTTGTCAATTTTATACGTCGTATATATAATATCGTATACATACATGTATGTATATATTATGTATATCATATTATTATAAAATGTAAATTATATATTATATATATATGTGTTATACTCACGGCACTCACGCTACCTACACTTGCAGATAATGTTATATTATTACATCCGCGTAATGCACATAATAATTCGCAATCCACATAATAACATATTTTATGTGTTGTATCGCATATCCGCTGACCGCAGCATTTTATTTCACCCGATGACTTTAGTAGACTCCTAGTATACACATTACAATATTTGTTTTTTCGCGATTGACGTGTTTTTTCTGTACATTCAATAAACGATATATACCTACAGGGCCGCAGTGTATGTACTAATACCTAAGTACACGACCTCCCTTTTCGGTTTTCTTTTTTCAAATACACCTATGGGTGCCTATGAGCTTATGTTATATTAATTACTAATTATATTGGTAAGTACACACTACACAGGCACCTGTAACTAGCAAGGATAAATAATCAACTTTTAATATTTGGATACTGACTAATTGTTCAGACATAAAAAATAACTAGGAACTTTTACTTCGAAAAAATTGTACACACAAACACATGTGAACACATGCATATTTGGCGTGTAGCATACGCACGGGGTGATTCGCCATTCCTTTAGTTACACATTTATTCAAATTAGAATTTTCGGAATTTCAAGTATAGGTACTTAAAAAACACATATTTTCATATATTTAAACTTGTTATTTCATTTAAAGAGTGCGCCTTGAAGATATAAACTTCTTTGTTCATGAATACAATTGCAAATGAGAACTTTTTGGCTCCTTTTTACTATAAATTGTTAAGTTTATGAAAAGATGGTTTTTTTTTAACATTTTGAAGCACCTAAATGTTTTGAAATTAAAATCAGAACATGAGTTTATGAGTTCTTTAACTTTATATACCTATTGATAGTTTAATAGCTTAATAATGATTTTACATAAAATATATTATATATGTATAAATACAACACTCAGTAACTACCTATATTTATTATACCTAGAAAATTTTTACAAATTATAAAAATGTTAATAGATATATAGATTAATATTAATTGTAACTAAAAGATATACAGTTTCTCGTTGATGTTAAACCTACCATCATAAACTATTATCCTCACTCCTCAGTATATGTATTATATAGAATTTAGGCTGTATAAATATATAAGTACACTAGGTTCATAAATAAGCTCGAATTGATGATCTTGATTTTAAAATAATTCAAACTCTGTATACATCGTATACCTATCACCCATGGTGAGTGTACATTATTATGGTCTATGACAAAGGAATAACATCATCGATTATTAGCTATAGGTTGTAGCCAGCATAGGAACAAAAAAGAAAAACTGACAGAAGTTGAAATTATACTGGTATTGTAAAATGGGTATCTAATCTATATACATGCAGTGAAGCATTAATATTTAATAGACTAAATTAAATGAAAATATAAATATAAATTTAATATAAATTTCATGGTTTAAAATAGTACTGTATTCTTTAAAAATCGATCTTTTGTCTTCAACTGAGTACTTATTTATTTTCAAGTATTTCCCATTATTTAAAAATCCTGCACACGTCACTCTGTACTATTATTGTAATTTTTTTTAAAATTAGTTTCTAGTCTTTAATTATGACAGTCTGATAACTATACAATTACACAATTATCGAATTATACTAGATATTAGGCTTATGACAAACATAGAAGGAAAAAATAATATATAGATTTATTAAGACAGTAAAAAGTATAAAAAAAAATGTACAAAAATAATATTAACAACGTTGAATTACGAAACCAGCTTCCAATCTTGAGCCAACTATTTTTTTAATGATAACTTTTATTATTTTATTGTAATATAACGTAAATACGACAAAAACAAATTGATGGAACATATAGGTACCATATGACTATTTATATGTGACTAAGTGATCAATTCAAAACCATGGCTACTGGTAATTCATAATGCACTATTTTTTTTCTTAGATACCCTTAAAAAAATTGCATTTGTTTTAAAATAAGACAATCAGTTGGTAATTCAGTTAGGTACACGATATGTTCAACTCGTAAACGTATATAGCTACGGTTCCGGGTTCCACTACTCAATGTATAAAATGGATTTTTCCAAAATATAATTTTGCTGCTTTATCCAATAGTATTATATCTAGTCAGTGCGCAATAAATTATAACTTATAAAACATTCATATTTCGTATAATGTACAATGTACAGTGTGTAGACATAACTTGGCGTATTTTCATCCTGTGACAAATATGCGTTTAAGTCTCTTTATAGTTTATACAACACGTAGGTAACTCTATACAGCGCGTAGAACTATACATATAAGTTTATTAAATCTTCTCACGCACACAATCGCATTAGATCATAAATTAATATTACTAACAAATATAATATGTATAGGTAGTTATTTATATAAAGTATATACGCATCGGTAAATCTCAATTCAATCTAAATCGAATATTTTAATACAAACAAATAATATATATATGACGTCATCAGCCAAGTTCATCGCATCCATTTTAAACGACACTATATATAATACATTATAGGTATTATATATAGATTATGTATTGCTTATCTTAAGTATTTTATGCGTAAAAATATGTAAACATCATATTAAATGTATTTATGCTATAAGGTTTTTTTTAATGTATGTTTTATAGACTTTAAAGAACCAATTAGGTACTAGATCTTATATGATTGTAATAAACATATTGCATGCATAAAAGTACAATTGGTATAACTCAATTTTATAAATCTACCTAGGTCTTAACTTTTAGTTGTCTTATTATACAATAGTAATATTTATATACTAATGCAGTAATGTTACATAATACATAATATTATACAGTTCTTGTATTAACAAAAAAATACAAAGAAATTAGATATAATAAACATAATCGAAGGATTTCAAGTTACGTATATTCAAATATAGACACCAATATTCCGACATCACCATTAAATTTTATGTGTTTATTTTTCTTACAATACCTAATTAATAATTTTATTCACATTTTCAACTGTTTTGTTATTTATACACATGTAATGAATACAAAAATACATGATCAAAATGTTTCTAAATTGTTCACCTACAACACAAAAATAAACTATATTTATCACCACCTTAAACAATTGATATGCTGATGATGTTGAATAATGTGTTTATAATTTTATTATAGCAATAATTTTTTTTTAATATATACAAAATTAAAAAATTAATTATAAATGATTTCAAAAAAAAAAGAGTTTATACAAATAAAATATAAATATTATTCAATTACACAATTTAAATATTTAAAGTTTTTATGAAAATAAATAAAAAGAGATTTTAATTTTTAATATGAATTAATCAATTAATTTTAATTTATTTATTTTGACATTTTGCGTTGTATTGTTTTACTATACGTCAGGTATGACGTTATTAGTGTTCAGGTATTTTGTTTCCATTTTATGTTTTTGTTATGGTTATGAACCATCGTTTTTTTTTACGATTTTGTTTTCGTTTTAGATTCTGAGCGGAACGATGAACGTATTGATTTTACAATTAAGTGGGTTTTTTTTTTAATTTTATTTTTTGTGCCTGTAAAATATGATAAGTAGTCAAGATAAATGCTTCGATTTTCAACTTCAGAATCTTTTCTAATGGAAAAATGAAACCAGTTGGTACAATTGAGAGGTTAAAATTTAAAATTCCCAGTAATTTTCAAAAGCATCGAGGAAATAAAATGAAGGAAAAACTTTTTGCAAAATTGATTTTGGTTTTAGGTACATCTTTTAATAACCGTAGATACATGCGATTTTCTTTGAATGTTTATATTTTCATTTTTTATACACCGTGGGATTTTCAAAATATTTTGAAGGATGTTGAGCTATTTAAATAGGCATATGACATTTTTTATTGTTATAAGTTTGTTTTGAAATTAATGACGATGATAAAATGTTTGACCAGTCAAAAAACTTGAAAATGTAATGTAATGTAAAATGTTGTTCGAGTAATTTAAAAAAAAAATGAGCTTAAATCTACAATAGGTTTTTATGAAGTTAAATGTTGTATAAATCACGAATTTATTTATAAATTCACTGAAAAAAGTATAATGTCTTTTTATCTAAGATTTGAAAATGTAATATAAGATTCTAAAAAGCTTATCTACCTAAATCAAAAAAAAAATGTTTATCAAATTACATTTCTAGGAGTGTTTGAAGTTCACATTTTTGCAGTATTTGGATACTTACTCGTTTTCTCATGGATTCATTTATTTTGTTGTAATTCAAAAACAAACAACCATAGATGCCTACTTCAAATTTACAGTATATGTTTATTTTATCATTTTCTATACTTGATAAAATTTTCAAAATATTTTGACTCGTTTTGATAGTTATTTTATAATATTTTCAATTTTCAATTTTTGCAGTGAGAAGTTTTAAAGATCCAATCACGATTTTTGTATAAGTATTTAATTTTCAAATTTTGACAAAATTACATATTAAAACCAAGAATAACGATTTTAGACTTGAGAGTTTTAGAGCACATTATTATATTTTATACATATTGTGCACACTTTTTGGTTATATTTAGTTGTACAGTTTTGTTATTTTTAAAAACTTAGGATTTGTGTAGTGGTGTCTGCGTTAGGTCTGAGTGCTGCGTCTAAGGGATTGATATGTTGAGGCTGCTGATTTAGTCTACACGCTTATTGGAGGCATACAATTGTTTTTCGTATACAATGATTTAATATCATTGAATTCAAATTTAACAGTGACTCTCTTAAGAGTCAAGACACCTAATTTACAGCAGAGCGTTACCCACTTACCTGATTTAAAAAAAAAATATTTTGGTATTTTAATTAAATGTAGGCCCATGTACGATATACCAACAAATTGAAATTGGTTATTATAGTTATAATGTATTACTAATAAGCTTAATAATAATCTACACTTATCAGGCTTGATATTACCAATTGATTATATATAATATATTTTTATATTTTTTTTTTTTTGTATTAGAAATAAAAAATTTATACAAATAATGTACAATAAGCTTACGAGTTAAGAGAATACAGGACATGAAAAATTGAATAAGAAGCCGTCCGATGGTAACACTAGCATGAGTTTTTAATTGTTGATGGTTGAAATTGTATATATTATTCATGTAATTTGAATACATATATTTTAAATTGGTAGTTGTGGGAGGTCACAACACCATTTTCTTTTAAACCTTATATATAATATTAAAATGGAGAAAACACATTATATATAGGTAAGTACCTATATTTTTAATTATTATTTATGGATTATGTATAGAAAAAAATATAGCTGATACAAATTAATTTTTTAAATACCAAGTCTAAAATGAACAAATAGCAATAAATAACAATTTTAATATTTATAGGTACTGTGTAAATTGTGGGGTGAACGGCCAAAAACACATTTTTGGGTATTTAGTTGGAACTTTATTTTAATGCGATGAATTATCACTGGAAAAAAACATGAATAATGAACACCTGGTAAAACTGAAAAAATATGTATAGCTGTTTCTTTTGTAGAACATAGAAGTATAGAACTCATCTTTTTGTCATTTAATGTCAACTCATTTCTATTTCTAATGAATATTCGTGTTGTATTCGAATATAATATATGGTAAACAAAAAAAAGAAGATAAATGTTAGTCAATGAGAAAACGGTAAGTACAGCCATACAGCAGTGTATAAGTATATACATGTACGTGTACAGACACTACAATACATTCAAAAATGAATGTCTTTATTGTATTGTATGGTAGCAGCCTTTATCTATTGAATACCTAATAATAAAAACAAAAAAAGTTTAATATTTGTATATAGAAATACAGGATGTTTCACCAAGCATACCTTTTAATATTTTAATACCAAGCGTTCACCATCATCAACCCCCATTATTTCTTTAATATTTAATTTATTCAAATTTTGATTTTGGAATTTTTGAAATTACATGAAGACCATATTTTTTAATATTCAGGTTTTTATACCGTTTAACTGTTTCAAAGTGTTCGGTGACGATACCAGCCTCTTTTTTAAGAATAAGAAATAAGAATCACCATTTCTTAAAACAACAATTTTTTTTGAAATGTTGCTCTGTGTATTTAGATATTCGGAATTTGAACGAGTAGGTAGTTTTTGAGATATTTTATGCTGTATACTAATATTTGGAATGTATCAGCCATGTGTGATATTATGACGATTTGAAAACAATATTAATTAATATAAATTTATCAATATTTCATATCTTTTAAAAATTGTCCGAGATTCCGAGAAGGTAGGTGCTAGACTAAATATTACCTCTATGTATTTTATATTTTTGTGAAACCATTTATAACCATTTCCACTATTATCCTTAACACATACATTTTAATGATTTAGCAACTACTTAGATACTCGTTAGAATTTTGATTGAGTTACATCAAAGTTTTAAAAAAATTACCTGGCTAACAATGTACTAGGGAAAAGGGTGCTTCTCATTTGAAAAAATAAACCACAGTCCTTAAACTATATAAAAATTAACTATTTGAAAAATGTTCTCGAAGTTTGCATGTATAACGTGTATACAGTATACTTATTCAAATTCCAAACATCAAAAAAAAGTGTTAGGAAACTAAAAATACCTACAACCTTCTACCTTTAGATAACTATTTGTTATAAGAATAATATAATATCATTATAACTTGTATATCTAGGTATAGACAATTGTTTTAAATTATGAATGAAGCTTATATTATGTTAGCAGACAAATAATTATTGAATCTGCATTTTAGGTATCATTACCTTTAATATATTATTTACTTTTTCTAAGAGCAATATCGGAAACCGTGATGTGAGTATATAATATTTGCCTACTTAAAAAATTTTCGAAATACTCAATATAATAAATCTTAATATTTAGCATACGTTTTTATTCTGAGATTATAATTTTAAATCGTATTATTTTATATTAACTTGTACACTATACACAATACACATATTATAAATAACAGCTAGAGAACAATGTAATATGCAATATGCACAAAAATATATATAAATCATTAAAAATATATGACTGTAAAAACAAACAGGAAACATGACAACATTATTACAATACAGTCACAAAGATGTAATTTTAATAATTCACAACAGTAGTATTTTTTATAACCTGCAGCTGTACTTAAAAGCAGACGGAAGAATAAGCCTCAAGGATATCTACTATCGGTACTAATATTGGTATCTACGTTATATATCTTTATACAGTTACTATGCTTTGTAGTTTGTAATAGTAGCTACTAGCCAGTAGGTATGAGCAATTTTACACACATATCTATATACATACTTATATAATTTTAAGTACGAAAATGACTTGGGTATAATGAGTGTCCTGTTTTAAAATAACCGCCCTGAATTGTGTTGAACGATACAGACATATAGTCATAGGTATATACTTAATTAAGTACTTATATTATTTTATTAGGTATACTGTAGTCTGACAATCAGTTTAATTTGATGATTCATGCATCCCGCACCCCAAACAATACTTAACCAATCAAAATTCTAAAAACAAAAAGTCTCTGATCAAAAGAAACTCTGATAAATTATTTCAATTTTCGTGCAATATATTTTATGTACCTACCTATTAGTATTATTTAACTTAATTTATAGTATATTTAATATACATATCGTGTACATCTTGTAAAATATATGCAAATATGCAAATATTTAAGAATAATAATATTCGATGTAGGTACCTATGAAATATATTGAATATTATTTATTTACTATGATTAATGTATTTTATTTTAGTAATCATACCTAAATTATTTATTACTATATGAGACAAAATTAGAAAACACTAAAATAGTATAACTTTATTAATAATTGATAATCATTATAATTAAAGTATTTATAGTATTACTAATTTATTTATTGTAAAAACGATTTCATAATAGAAATTTTTTATTTTTTTACTATATAATATAATAATTAATAAATTATTAAATATTAAATTTAAAAAAAACGGGGTCGTTATTATACCGTATAGGTTACATTTCAGAATTCTAACAAGGGTATTTTAATCGCATATTTGAATTAGTTGTATAATAATTTATAATACTAATAATATTATTTCATGTATGAATGCATAACATTACTAGCTATTGGTGTTGTACCAATACGGCATTAGGTACAGTAGAACAGTGGGATTATAGATAACTTAGCTCAAAATTAATCTATATAATTTGAAAAATACATTGTGTATTGTAAATAATAATGAACACAATAGCAAAAAGTTTCAAGTCCTTAATATGAATATTATGAACAATATTTTCTTGTCACACCTGCACTGAAAGTTTATTTTTTGATGATGGTTGAAACGTTGGAAAGCAATCCTTTTCCGTCCAGCTGGCGGTAAAGTAGGAATCCCCATGGTTCTGGGAGGTAAAATGGAAATCTTAAAAAGTACCTAGCGAATCCCCTGCACTACCAGACACTGAAATCTATACCATGATCCTTAAAAAATATAAACTTTAGGTTTCGTCTTATATTCATGTTATAATCTTGCACGACACGTAAACATTTTTCTTTCGTGCAATTATTTTTGTAGAATAGTCTGGTTGTTGCGTAGATCCCTACATTGCCTTTGCGTGATCAATGAACGCAAAGATATTTATTGGAGCTCATTGACCATTGTAATCAGTGATGAGTTATAAATTTCTAATTTATATAATACATAGGTAGTTATATATAAATATAAAATATACTAAAATATTTTTATTATTTTATGTAGGTATACCGATGTAATATATAATATTATTATTTACTTATATTTTGAAAAAAAAAATTAGTGTAATTATATAGGTATTCTTTATAATTAATGAATTATAGAAATAAAAATAATAATCATGAATAAGGTAGATTAAATCAAGTAAGTACCTAAACCTGCATCAGGTGATCTATTTAAGTGTCTACACTAATTATTTCGAAAAGTTTATAAAGTTATACTTTAAATTATTATATAACTAACGGATTATTTGTCCGAAATTTGATGTTTATAGGCTGAAATATTGAACATAAAATTAAATGGTGACATTAAAAAAAGTAAAAAGTAAAAAAAAATTATAATGGTGAAAAATAATAAATAAATAATTTTTTTCAAAATCTTGTTTTGAAATTGCATCAAATTATGAACAAAAAAATATTTTCAAAAAAAGTTGAAATTGATGTTTCTTTTTGAAATAATGAGTGTAGATGAGTTACATAAATGGATCACCTAGTATTCATTTTTTTTTCGGCAGGAGTGAAATGTGTCAGCATTTTTATTTTGTCCATACAAGAAAAACAAATAGGTGCATTATAACTGTACCCACACTGATAATAAACAAAACATTTGTTTTACTTCTAAATTATTTTACAAATTATCTAGGTGAAAGGCATTTTATTTAAGAGCTATATACTATATAGCTTAAGTTTATAACATAGCATTTATAAAATATAATTTATATACGCTGTACCTATGTTATTATGTATCATGATCATTGATCCGTAATCAATGATCAGTCATCGGTGTATAGCCAAGTCCTCAGTTCGTATAAAGCTTAATCATGACTGTCGTTAGATATAGGTGCTATAAAAAATAATTATTAATCATTACGTTAGCCTCTAACAAAAAATTGAATAAGACATATTTGAGTATGGCTTATAGACTATGTGCACAGGTCATATTAAGGATTATAGGTACCGAACATAATATCTACTTTAGTATGTTAGACACTATTATTATTTATAAAATATTAAGATCGTAAATTATATCTCCTGTGGCTCTTTTAATTATTATTTTTTTTTTTAAGAAATAATGAAACATACGTAGGCATAAAAAATTTAAAATATTTATCAAGGATAAACATACCAACATCCATTATTTCAATTTATTTGTCCAGGATATCCTGTGTAGTCGTGTAGGATTAAATTTTAAAGATAAATGCTTGAATGTTTTCAATGCCGACCTATATTATTAATTTAGCAAACAATAAACTATGATAAATATATATTTTTGTTTTTTTTTTAATGAATCTAGATGTTACTTTTAATTTGTTATATGTAGAAACTAATTTCTTACAATTTTTAATTACCCAGTATAAATACTTCAGCTGTTTAAGGTGTCTTAAATATAGGCAAGTATAATTGAAGTTGGTATGTATAAGATAGAATAAAATCTATGTAAAATTTTTTATGAATATTATATTATATATATCATACCTATACATAAATAATATCTATAAATCTACTTTTTTAGTCTAACGTTTACAATAATAGATCCAAGATACACGAGATCACCACGTAAATAGGTCTTAGGAAAAAGTCCGGTACATCTACAATAATACGTAACATTATAACATAACCTGTAATAATATTTAAAATAAAAATCAATAACTTTAACCACCAGCAGGTTACATAAAAACATAGAATTAATTATTTATACAAAGGCAATAATATAATATACATATATAATAATAAATCTACACCTACCAGAATTTATTTGTTAATTTTGTCCAATAAATCCTTTAGTTAAAATTTGAATGTATATTATAAGTGTCAATACTAATTGGAACATTAATTGTATACCATATATTTATCTTATTTTCCTTTTACTAATTACATTATGTACCTACAGGATTATTTTTCTCTCGGACTTTTTGGTAGTCTATATTTGCTTCCATATTACTTGTAGGTAATCTATAACATACCTTAACAAAATTAAACAACAATATTTTTAATATTCTATCATGTATCTAAATTATAACATTTTTAGCTTAAAAAAATGATTTAGTTTGATTCTTCGGTGAAACATAAAATATTTAACGTTTAATCGAGCATATTAAACTTAATAGTGTGATACTAATAACAGTACTTAATAACTTTAAAAAGTAGTATTATTAAATATTATAAGCACATTAGCCGACCTCAGGCATTCAGGCTACATAATAAACTCATTAAATATGTATGTAACTATATAATAGCCATACATAATTTGTTTATGAATATTCACGCCTAAGTTAGATAAAATGTAGGTATTCTTTAAAGTTTAAGGTAGGTAGGTATACTGTTACATTAAATGACTAGTATCACAACTAAATAACTAAATAACTACATTAGTACTATTTATTTATCTAAAAAAAACAGTTGGGATAAGGTTATAAACAAATTACAAGGACACGAGGAAATAAATTGATTAGAGGATGACGCTAATAGCTTGAAAATTTGGTTTTTATGTTACTGATTAACCGGTAAAATAACAATATTGATTCAGATATTTTCATCCAGGTTACATTTCCTGCCCAAAACTGTACGTAAATTCATCACTAAAAAATGTCGCTTTAAAATATAAAAATCCAGTGACGTCATTTCAATTTTCACTAGAGGGAGGGGGCAAAAGTTTTGACCATCCCAAACGGAAATGAGTAACTTAAAAAAAAACCGGTTGCTTTAATCTCAAGTACAATATATTATCTACTTACGATTTTATCGAATTATCATTTCCACTTCACATACATTATGGTTTAAATATTTTTACTCTAACAGTTGCAACCCTTTTTATTAACTAGATAACAACATCATATTCAAATATAAGGAAGCAGATATTTTATAAGAACAATTGAAACAATTGTAGGTACATACAAATTAAAACTCTGTAAAGTAATATTATTTTAAGTTATAATAATAATAATATGTTATTACTTATTACTTATATTTATCCCTCGCTTTCTGGTTCAAGTTTTGTCTGCTTTTTTAACACATTAGAAATTGTTTGCGATTCTTGAGCGATTGACACTAACTTTTTTTTTTGCGCTTCTACTTTTGGTCACGCCACTCATTAAAAAAAGACATTTTTTTATACTAAAAAAATTATGGAAACACGTCGAAAAAAATTAATTTTTAAATGCTAAACTTAATCCAACATAATAGAGAAAAGTACACCGTTAACGACTGTCACAAAGTTAACTGAAGTCCTTCACAAAACACACACACACATACAAACCAACTTCCCAGCACTTCTCACCATGCGTCTAAATGTAAATAATATATTTCAACTATTAATTATTAAATATTAATTTATCATTATGGCAATAGTTGCTGAGCACTCAATTTAATATTAACTCAAAATATTGTAAAAGTAGGTAGGTAAGTATGTTTTTGTGCTAAAAAATTATAATAATGGTTAAGTGGAAACAACTCGGTATATAGACCCATCGAACTATTTTTAGAATCAGACAGTGCCCACCTTATCGCCCTCAAAATGACGCCACTTCATTAGTCCCAAATGGGAAACGATTTATATAATAGAACAGTAGGTATATATCATTATTATTGTCTTTTGGTAGGTACAACTGAACGCGTCTGAACGTGCTTATTGTATTATATAACATTAATGTTTAATATCATATTCTATGTATTGTATGTTTGTATACGATAAGTTTGTAGTACGATGAATGCATGCCAGTATGCCGCAACAAAGAGGGTTGGGGGTTGTAATCTCCTATCTGCAGAAATGTGAAGATTTTTACTAATTGTAACTCGTAATTATACATAGTTGTAAAATTTGTATTGCAAGATACTATAACCTTCAAATTTAAATTATCGTCTCTGTTGAATAAGTATCAAGAAGGTATCAAGTATTAAGTATCAAGTATCGAGTTACTTACGAATAATAAATAAACCAAATTAAAAGTTCTTTAAATATATTATATTATATTTTTAAATGTATAAATGTATTGAATTATTCAAATTATAACGATATTTTAAATAAAAAAATTAATTTTCAGTTATTTATTCCATCTATATAACTAAGAATTTCCATAAACGGAAAATTAAAAAAGGTTTTTAAATTTTTAATAGGAATCGACAGTCACCTCTGTCCTCAGAAAACGTATACAATGTTAAAATTAACACGGAGCTATAATATGTGTATAATATTCATATAATCTAAAAAACTGATGCCCAGTTTACATGTAACCCAATACTTTTGAACTTAATTTCGAAAAATGTATAATTTAGGTACTAACCTTATAAGTTATAACTACCTAATATAATAACACCCATACATAGTTCTAGCACGAGTAGCAGACCCCTACATTTTATCTTAACTCTTGAGTTACGACAACGAACAGAAGTTCCTGGAACTGAAAATTGATTCAAATTGACGTATTTTCTATTCGTACGAATGTATAATAAAAAAAAAAAATAGGAAGAACGTCAAAATTATTACGGTTGTACCTACCTACCATTGATTTTAAAATATACTAGTATATTTTGCTACCTACTAAAGATTGTAACATAAAATTATTATTACAAGCGTCGTCGTTGTGGTTAGGCAACTAATAGTACATATCATTGTCGTCTGTTCATATTTTCGATAACATGTGATATTGTTTTTTTTTTAACGTAAGAAAGTTGATATTATATTATTATGTAATTTTTTTTTAGTGCTTTTGGAAAGTAACTATGTAAGAACAATATTTGGAGTAAACAATATTATATATTAAATACCATAAATAGTTACTCAGAAAAAAAAACAGGCTAATAACCTCAGTTTTTGAAGCCTCTTTTCAATAAAAATAAATTAAAATAAATGAACTGTATCAACAATTGTAAAATTTAGGTAGGTATTACATAACAGTATTTGAGCTGTAGCCTGCAGCCTACTACAAATGTCCGTTAACAATGATGGTCTAGATACCTACTAGATTATTGTTCTATTAATAGGTAAATACTACATACATATCAAATTACAAGGGTACCTACTATTATAACGTGTGATTGAAATCTATATAGGCGCCTACATAAATAAACATGGAACTGCATAATTAGCCCGACGTCAAAGATGATGAGTAAAGAAGAACTGGTTTTGGATTTTTAGTTTTTACTCATGACCACGGCTACTCAAAGAACAAACAAGAAACTGATTCGTGTAGCCATGGTCCATGATAAATATAATTATACAAATATAATTTATCATGTCTGTAGCAGTGCTCATGATATTATATTAGAATGATAATAAATTAAGGTAGGTATTCAAAATTAATGTTATAATAAATATAATTATACAAATATAATTTATCATGTCTGTAGCAGTGCTCATGATATTATATTAGAATGATAATAAATTAAGGTAGGTATTCAAAATTAATGTTATAATAAAGGCAATAAATACAAATACATTAGAAAGTGTTTAGGATTATTCAAATCCAAAAAAAAAAAAAATCAATTGCAGTAAAATTATACCAATATTTAAACAGTCTAGTTCACTACGATGTGCATTGGTGAAATATTTATCATTCATAATCGTTACAAATTGTAAAAATTGGCTAACCATTTTCAACAAATCATAATATGTTACAAATAATTGAACACTTAAAATATAAATTATACGTTTTGATTCATCAAATTTAAATAGTGGCGTACAAAAACTATACTGAAGTTAGAGAATGTTGTGATGGTTTACCTAAAATGGAGAACATACATTTTGTTTTAAATAATCATATTTTTTATTCCAAACAAATTATTATTATTTTCAATAAGTACCTATCAAAATAGAAAGTTTGAACCAAAAGAATTAGTAATTACACATAGTAAATGACTTACAATATTAAAAATGATTTAAACAACAATTATAATAAATAATTATGTATTCCAAATACTTAATTTAGTTTTTAGGTGTCATTATTAATATTTAATTACCTAATTTAATACCTATTCTCTTTTCTACAACTTCTGATTGATTTTGTTGACTTTTCACTTATCAAGTATACGGTTGTAGCATACATTTTCATTGAATTTCTAAATACATTAACTCAATTTCTACCATCAGCATTTAAGGGTCATATACCTTCAAAAAGTTTGTAAAAAGGGTATAATATGTACTACATTATAAACCATATTAATTGAGTTCAATTAATAATAATGCATTAGAAAACTATTCAGTATCGTTAACAATTCACTTGTATAATAGTCTTTAATGTCCCATTTTTTCTAACTGAACCTATCCAATATATTATTATTCATAATAATTTGAACTGTGTAGTTTTGAAGATCAACACAAAGTTTGAATAAATAAATATAACAGAAGGCAATAAAAGTTATGTAAAAGATCTAGTTATAATCATGTGTAATGTATACAGTACTCACTGATGTCATCACCATCTGCAGGATAGAAATACTTTGGAATTTATGATATTTAGGTACTACTTAGGTATTTTGGCTCTCATATAGTATGCAGTCTACCGGTGAATTAATGAGTATAGCACGCGGTCTAAAGCAAAAAATTAAATTAGAATTATAATTAAAAATTATATCATATAATATATAATCATTCTACAAAAAAATAAATAATTTAAAAATAAAAAGTACTTATTACTTTTAAATTACTATGTTTATTAATTTCGCCAGAATGATTGTCAAGAATATGGAGTATTGTGCTGTTGTATCTTCAGAAACTGCTCAAAGTACAAAAACTTAACCATCTTTCAAAAAAGAATTAAATAAATACAAATTAATTTTTCCTCCCCACCACACATACTTTTAACTAATTTTAAACGTAATGGTCTCTATAAGAGTTCGATTTGTTGAGTGTGGCTTGTGAAAAAACCAGCCGGCCGCATGTAGATCGGATCCTTAGTAGCCGGTACACCACATACTATATGACAGCCGGTATTTCTATCACGATCTCCATATTATGATTTGTTAATTATTAATACTTAATTAATAACTCAATATTTAAATCAGTCCAAAACAGCTGATATTTAATTTTATATTATTAAAATCAACTGTAGTATCATTTATCATTATCTCTAATCTATGAATATATCAAAAACTAAAAATCAAAGGTAGATTTATAAAAAAACATAACATAAATCATTGCTGATATAAAAACAGCTGATCAACTGATATTGTTTTCATAGTACCCTTTTCAATAAATTCAAAATTGTCTGGAGAAGGAACTGGTAGGATATAAAATATATGTTAAAAAATAAAAATACTTTTATAGATCACAAGAATTTATTTTAATAATAAGCAGAGCAAAATAAAACCTATAATAATTATTTATTTATCAACTAAAAATAATCATAACTAACGCACATATGCACGAAAAACATAAATATGATAATGACATTACTTTGTTAATTTCCCGAAGAAATGAATTTTTTTATGCAAAATAATAACCAATGCACCAATTATATAAAAAGCAACACATCTTCTTATTTACTCATTTACAAAAAAAATTAATATTAAAATTATTATTATTGCTTTTATTACTGCTGTTCATACTAAAATTCATGAGAAATTATTTGGAAACTTCATAAAAATGTTTTTTTTTATAGCTAATGGAACAAAAAAAAAAAAATAATAATATGAGGAAAAAGCTTAAAAGCAAAATTATTTTTGTAACTAACGAGGAACATTAACACACAAAAAAAAAATATATAGATATAATATAAATATTACATGTATACATGTACATTTTGTAAAACACAAAGACTAGTTATCTAGATTTTATTAGCTTATATCTAAAGTAAAATGCTAAAAAAAAATTAATTTTTGTACATTTATCATAATGATCATTTTAAAAATATTAATAATTCCATTTTAAGGTATGATTTGTTTTAAACATTTAAGACTTGATGAAAATTATAAAAAAAAATCTGCTGTAATGTGCTAAACTGTAAGTGGTGTTCAGTTTGGGTAACTGAAATATTTTTCAGAGATCATTTTCATATTTTTGTTTAATATTTTCTAAATTGTTTTCAACTTTAACTATTCCAATGGCTAATCCATCACAATTTCGTTTTGTTACACTGTTTGCCGAGTTATAAATTGATACATTTTCATCAATTTCAGTGAAATTTCGTTTTTTTGTCATTAATTTGCGTGTTACTCTTTCATCTTCTGCAGTTTTCTCTCGACGAAATGGAAATACCATGGGATAAATTTGCTCGATTGCCTGGTAAACATTCCCTACACTTGGAGCAGTTACTGTAATACTGCCTGTTGAAAATATTTTCAATGTAGCTTTTAATTCTTTGATCTTAAAAGTAACACCAGGATGTAACTCGGGTTCATACTGAGCAATTGTTTTATACTTTTCCGAAAACTGTATGACTTTGATCGGAAACGGTAATGAACATGATCCAAGAACATTGACAATCCTATAGCTGCTAAATTTAGCATTGTGATAACCAAGTTTTTGAATGATTCTAGCAAAACGCCTGGATGCAATTTTAGCATGAGTTTCAGATGTAGAACCTGTACAAGCAATTTTCCCACTAGACCAAATAGTGGCTGTGGCGTTTGGCTTGCGTAGTTTCATTGTTAACATCCCATTTTCACGTCTGTATTCTATATTGTTACCATTTAGAGCTAAGTATCGTAAGTTTAAATGTGACTTTAAACTGAAGTTTGTTACTACATTACTAATAGAAATATTTAGTTTAGGATTATCAGTCAAACAGTCTTGAACTGGTTTGTTTGGTAGAGCATTGTTTTCAGACTGCTCATGAAACTCAGACTTGTAGAAGATCATATTGGAATTAGAATTCAATGTAGAAGAAGAAATTGAGTTATTTAAGTCTGTTCCGTTTTTTTGATGAACTATAGAGGTCATCCTTGGAAACTCCTGAGTAATCAAATAATTAAGAGCATTAATTGGTTAACGTGTTGCTTGAATTGTTAATTAGAATTACACTCACGACCAAGTGTTTAGAGTTATACTCTTTAGTTTATCAAAATTAGTGATTGGAGCTAATGATGGTAAGTTTCTATATTGATAATTTAATTGAAAGTTTTTGGTATTTGTTTCACTGTCTGTGCTTCTAGTGTATAAATTCTGTTGATATTTTATTAACCACGAATCCAATGTAGGAATTGAATTAATGTTTTCCACTTGTCTAAAAATTTTTTTTTGGTTTTCTGAAAAAAAATTAAATATTTTATAACAATTATTATTTGTTCAATATAAATTGGGAACATTTATTAACATAAATAAATTATGCAATGGTCACAATTGGTGGCATGGATATTACTTCAATATCTTTCTCGATAAGATGTCCATAAAGGTTTTTTTTATATCTCTGTTTCATTCATAGGACATAGAAAATGCAGTTTAAAAATTTCTTGTATATTAGAAAGTTAGGTTAGAGGTATAACATCTAAAATTAAAATAATATTTCTGAGGGTATTATATCAAAGATTTCTTCTAAACACTATATTTAACATATACTATTTTTAAGTAACTGACTAAAAAAAAGTATTTATCTAAAAACAAGTTAAATTAATATTATGGAATAATATATTTTATATAATAAAGCAAAATACCACAAGATGCTTCAATTGTTTTTAAATTTAATTGTAATGTGCCTATATGTTTTAATCTATAATTTGTAATTCATATAATTACATATAACTGTTGCTATTTTTTACATGTGAAATAGTGATAGCATAATCTTTGTGTGACATCCTCTAAATAAAACAAGGTTACAGGAAATAAATGCCGCTTCCTCAAATACAAAATAATTTTCTAAATTAATGTATTTAGTTTGATTATTAACTAAGTTTTTCATGAACCATATTCATAAAATCGTAAATATTAATTTTGGTTACATAAATTTATTATTTATGACATTTTTCAACTAATTTGGATTAGAATTAAGAATTAGTTTTTTTTGACTTCAGAGAAAGCCATACCCACATGTATAGTCTCCATCTTACAAAGGTAGAACACATCAAAAACTATTTTGAGCAAAATAGAACCACTTAAGCTGTAGTTCAAACTAAGCAACCAAATTTTCATACTAATAAGAGGAGAACATTTACTGTGCAACATCATTTTTATTTTTTTGATATCAGAAATACAAAAAAAATTATTCAAATTTTTTTTTTATTACCTTTTAGTAGATTTCAAGTTTGAAATAATGCATTTTTAAACAATAAAAGCTTTTCTTGTATTCGTGATATTGAAAAAATAAAAACATTGTTGCACAGTAAATTATCTCTTATTTATAGTGTAAAAATTTGGTTGCTTAACTTGGACTACAGCTTGAGTGGTTTTATTTCGCTCAAAACAGTTTTTGCTGTGTAGTACATTTATAAGACGGAGACAACACATGCAGGTGTGAAGTCCTCTAAACAGTTTATTCATAGGAAATACCAGTTATACATACTAAAAATAAATATATAATTTATTACACAATATCAGAAATAAATGGTTTCTGTGCTCAAAGAATGACACTAGCCAGTTAAGAATTGTTATTTGTTTTTGATGTCACTGGGGATAGGCAACCTGAACATTGCTAATGTGATTGTTCATGCAACCCGGCATTAATGTATCAAGTAATTTATATTATTAGACTTAAGAGAGTAAAAGGTAGCAACAGCCAGATAATAATTTTTTATTTATTCATAGTTTTTTAATAAAAATAAATTAAAAATTTGTACATACTTAACAATAGACATTTTCATGTAGATAGATTTCAAGTAAAATATATTTTTATTTAATTAATAAGACCCGAATAAATCCAATGAAGCCTAATTAAATATACATTGGGAACAAAATGTATAAGTCAATATAATAAAATATTATCTATATAATAATATACTATTATAATTGTTACTATATAGTAATTTTTTTGGTAATTTTCAAGGTTAAATTTAAATAGTTCCTACATTAATTTAATATTTATAAATATTTAGTCAAAAACATCAATAATACTAATCTTTACTTATGTTATTGGTTTATTTTGTTTAATATTTTATGATCGGGGATACTAAGTACCAACAATTTAAAGACAAATTATCATATACATAATATTATATTCAATTAAAAGGCAATATTATGTATATATATATATATATATATTTAGGCTAGTATAAAATTGTTTGAAATAAAATGATATACATTATAAACAAATTATGTAGTAAAAATTAATACCACTGAATATAATTTGATAAAGCTTATTAGATAAATGTTTAGTCTCCAAATTAGTCTACTTCATTATAAAGTAACATAATATGTAAATTAATAAATAGATAATAATAAGGGATCTAATATGAATAAGTCGGTACCATGTTCATAAAACGTATTGAATTAGATATTACTATTAACATAAAACTACATTTTTTAATATTACTATATAAGAAACTTTCAAATAAAATACTAACATGCTAGGTTTAATAATACATACATAATATGATAAATAACAGAAATAAATGATGTAGCTATTATTTGAAAAATAACATGAAAACAGAATTATTATTAATTACCTTTTTATTTTATAATACCTTAAGAAAAATAATCAAAATGAATCTATAAAGTTATTTAGTCTGATCATTTCTTTCTAAACTTATTTGTAAAACAATATCAAGATTTTCAATACGTACCGACTCGTATTAAAGTTAGAATCCGATACGGGTCGGTACGCTTGCTTGTATATCGCACACTTAACTTCTTGAATATTTGATATCGATACACTCCACTTTTTACCTTGAAAATATTGATTGTTTTATAGTTAAAATTATTGGTTAGTTACATTTTAATATTATGAAAAGGGGAATCATTGAAATCGTGATTTTTGTGTACCTATCTATATGGTAACCCAAAGTTTCATATATTATGTTTACATCACCCATTTGCTTTAATAAAAGTGTACATACATTAATAATAACACATTATATACACATCAATACATTCACAAACACACATACACACATACATACACATACACACACACACACACACGCACACTTACTCACATACATTCATGTACATAAATATTAGAAAATAAATAAATTTAAATTGTGACTTATATGTGGTTAATAGTTAATGGTTAAAGTAGGCTAATATTTACTTTCATAGTGCCACCCTCTACCTAATAAAATATACATAGATTTTTTATGCAAATATAATTAATAGGCTTCATCCATTGTAATTGTTAACCATGCTTTATCATTTTACAAATATAACATAAGTAAATCAGGGAAAGTATAAAATAAAAATTACCTTGATTGATTAGATCAATTAATTGTTCAAAGGTGTAATGAGAATAATTACAGTTAGAACCGAATTGACACTGTCCAGTAGTTCTAAATCGTCGACACGGTTGTTTTTGACGTTCCTCGAGAAATAATGTTATAGCGTCTGAAATTATACTTTAACATTGACATTGTATACATACATGCACTTTTTAAAAATGTGCGTACCTTTATACAACGAAAAATAATTTCTTCTGTTCTTTTTGTGCGAGTTGCTGTTGAAATGTAGATTACGACTTGATAAGTTGTCTGCAAACGTTATATTACAGTATTCGCATAATATTTTCTTCACCATTTTCAACCGTACGCTAAATACCTATGTATACCAAATTCATAAAACATTATAAATTTTTTTTATAAAAATGTGGACATAAAATGTAACAATAAGCAGTGTCCTGATTTTTTTTTTATTTTAAACTCAAAGGAAAAACATTATCACTGGATCAAAAGACACAAATGAGATAACAACAGTGTCAGCAGGTGACACAACTAAAAATTTCACTGAAATATAATTATATAATTTTTTAGATTCTCCTTGAAAAAATTCAAAATACCACCCAAAATAAATTCAAAAATGTTTCCATAATGAGTAATACATTTTTTAAATAAGTTATTTTTTTTAACTTCATAGTACTCGGACAATCAGAGCAGATAATAAATCAATAAATTATACTGTGGAATACGGAGGAACTGGGTAGAAGGTGAAAAGGCCTTGTTGGTCAGTAAATATAAAAATAAAATAATTCGCCTGGCAGATAACCGCTTTGCTCATCACAAAACAATATGTATTTGTATGTCATGGATGCACCAACAATTGAATTAATATTTCGATACCATATCTATATTCCATATTGTATAAATTATATAATAGTAATATATCATTATGTACGCCTGCAATGGTGCAATTCTAATGAAAAAAGTGGGGGAGCCAATTGTGTATTTGTGTCTATATTATGTATATGTATGCAATATGCCAGATTTTGCACTTACACGACAAATATATTATAATATACTTATTTAAGGAGGTGTGATTTTTAGTATAAAAACATGTCGTACAGGAAAAACTCACGCCCTGGAGAATAGTAGGTTTTTGTTGATTTTTTTTCATTATTTAAAAGGAAATTGCAGGTCGGGTTCAAAGCCCGATTTTCAAAATTTTAACTATAAATTGTATAAAAGCTAAGACATGTATTTGAATAATGCACAAGATTTGTCCTTTTCAAACGTATTCTTCTAATACCTACCTGTCTTAGCTGTGGACAGGTTTTTTGCTATGGCCTCTATGACGATGAAACTTAAGTCCAATATACATGTATCATATGTTCATAATTCAAAAGTAAACATAAGACAAGTCAAACAATTTAGTTTTTATTTTACTCGTGGTACATACTAACAACAAGGCGTATTACCAATAAACTTCAATTTTACTATAGTAACGACATGTTATGCGGAAAATATAGTTTAGGACGTTTATTAGGCGCACAATATCACACAAATTACCAACGAAAATAAAAACGTACTTACAATCAAAATGATAAGTATCATAGCCCTTAATGGCATTCTGAAATTATTAGTCTTTAATCGAATATTAATATTCCATTCAAAGTAGAGGTGTATTATGGAAATAAATTATCCAATTAGCAAGACACCAATTTTCGTAGTCGACATCGATTTTGGGAAAGTAAAATGTATATTATGTTAGTATGAAACAAATATATTCTTTGTAATAATAATTCCAATAATTTCTAATCTTTTTTCAATAATTCGCCATTTCATCGAATACTGATCAATTAAATTTATTAACCAAAAATCATTTATTATTTTCGTTATAAATTATTAGTTAGGTAGTAGGTACCTAGTTTTATCAATATACCTACACTAATGTGTTTTCGGGAAAAAATAAAAATTGCAAGTCTTGCAGTCTTGGTTTTGGACATTGTTTTTCAAGACCGTTCAAAAAATCACGAGATTTAATATAATACAACCCTATATTGGAAATTGAATTCTAATAGACTCAAATTCAGTAAGTACTCAGCATATTTTATCTTGATAAAAAGCAAATAAAATCAAACAAATGCTATTTAAAATTTGATTAGGTATTTTTAGTGATGAAATTTATACATAAATATCATATAATATAAAAATACATTAAATATTTAATATTGGCATAAGCAATGTATTCTGTAAATTGTATTTGTTTTAATATTCAATTGTTTCTATGAATTTTCATACTTTGATGATTGATATATGAATACATAAGGTATCATAGACAAGTTTTTTATTTAGGAAAATTTTATCTTAGGCAATTAAGAGAACATACAAATGTAATTTTTAATCATTTAACTTTTAATGCTTACTAATTCCTTTTTGTTGGTAACAAAAACAATTATATCATAATAAACATTTTGTATTGTAACTACCCCACTGTGCAGTGTGCATGCATTATATTTTTGATGAAATATTATACTATGTTTATTTAATCAATGGTTATGTATTGTCCAACTATATTAGTAAATTGAGTTTTACTTTTCTTACTTTTGTAAAGTTAAAGGTATTACTAAACATAGGCACAAAAAAAAAATACCAATAATGATTTAATTGAATACAATTATCCATGTTTATTAGTCAAAATACAGAACATTAACAAACAAATCAATATTATGGTGTACTATTCTGTTTTATAAAACGGACAAAATAATATTCATATAACATGTGTATATTTTTTTTAATTTATTCAAAATACTTTTAAAAATATGTTTTGGAAAGAAATTGAAATCATTTGAAAAATTTAAGTATAACGTAAATGAATTAACGTCTTTCTGTTTTACCAATGCCTCTTTTACCAGCGAACAAGTGTTTAGGTCGTTTAGTTCCAATGAATCTATCAGCTTCACCTTTGAGACCTTGCTTCTTAACTTTCTTCGCAATTGCTTTATGCGCCACTTGTTTAAGTTTCAATTGCATCTAATAAATTGAATAAATAATTTGAGTATTCATATTTATTTAGTAAGTTATTCATATACATTAAAAAAATAGAGACACATACCGAAGAGTCACGAACACCAGATTGATTTCTTGGTACTCTACTCTGACTTCTTGATGTAGATACTGAGCGATGCATAGATCCCAAACGTGGTTTTTTGGCATTTGTTCGTGACTGGGACCTTGTTAAAGAACGAGCTCGACCACGAGTTTTGGTGAAATGTGCCTAAAAATCAAAAAAAAATACTTGAGTTAGAGTAAGGACATTTAAAATAATAATATTACTTCATCAGTGCCCTCCATGTCAACACCAAGATCTTCCATACGGCTTCTGAAGTCTGTAGCACTGCGACCACGGGCTCGAGCTGGAGCAGTTCTAGGTGTTGTAGGTTTACTAGATTGACGAGATATTCTACTTTCGTTACGGTTAATAATCTTCCGATCTCTGATCTTTTGAGCCAGTTCTTTAATTTCTCGCAATGTTTCATCAATTTCAATTTTAGGTACAGCATAGTATCCAGCTTCTTCTCTAAGTGCTTCTTCTTTTTCAAGTTCTTCAACTTTCTACATTTATAATAGTAAAAACTTTTGGTTAGGTCATCATTTTTGGATAACATTAGAAAAGTTAAACAGATATTTTAAGTTATTACCTGCAATAATTCTGCATGAATGAAATCAGCAATGTTTCTTCCATTCCAAAATTCTGGTATCACGTCATATTTATACTCATCAGGTAGATCATAACTTTTTTTAAGGTCCAAAATATAATCATCTCCAAGCTCATCTTCCAAATTTTTCTCAAGCTTCTTCTTAAATTCTTGAAGCTCAGCCAATCTTTGTTTTTGTAATACCATTTCTAATGCAATAAATAAAATAATAGGTTATCGAAAAATTAAAAACTAAATTAATAAGATATAACAATTATACCTGGTATACAAGCAGGTCGCTCTTTTTCATCCCGAGTCTTAGGCAGTGCTACATGTAAACGGTTCAAAATCGAATCAACTTTCTTTGCTTGGATTTTGTTTTCAATACGATAAGCTAAGAGAGTATCGCACGCCTAACAATAAAACCAAAATTATAAACATAAAATAGTAAGAATAAAATAAATAATATCAAAATTACTTGTTGTTTGACTTCCATAACACCTTCATCGGTCACGGCAGACATTGACAACAATGGGACATTATTTTTCTCAAAAATACTTAATGCTTCACGACCAGCCTCACTTATCTGATCCATAGGTGTAACATCAACTTTGTTACATACTACTAATAATGGCTATAACAATAGTAAACAAGGTATAATAGTATAACACTATATGTAAGGTATTTTAAGAAATATGAATAAAATTAAATCAGCAGAAACCACTTAAGAAAATATATGAAGATAACTGATTGCCTTTAATAAGTTTATATTTTAGCCTTTTACCTTGTATGAAATATAAAAATATGAAATTTAGATCACTTAGGGTAAAAATATTCAGCTTAGAATCAATTTAAAGAATAAATATTTGTGAAACTCACCTTGTTGGTAAATAATGGTTTTATAGACTCGTAAAGCTTAACTTGTTCAGCAATTGAGTGACCACATTGTTCAGAAACATCTATGAAATAGAGAATAGCAGCTCTCAAATGGGCCAACGCAGTAACTGCCTGCATTTCAATAACATTTCTCTCTTCCAAAGGATGGTCTAATACTCCAGGGGTATCCACCACTTGCCAACGTAAATATTTGTAATCTGTGTGTCCAACATACAAACTTTTTGTAGTAAATGCATATGAATGGACTTCTACATCAGCTCTAGTAATCTATATAAATATATAAAATCAAATTAAATGATTAGTTACTATATTATAAATATAAAATTATTCACCTTATTTAAGAAACTAGATTTTCCAACATTAGGAAAACCACATAATATTAATGTTCTAGTGTATGGATCAATTGATGGCAAACGTGATAAATGTTGCCGAACTTGTTCCAAATAAACCAAATTTGGAGCTTGCCTTTTCATAATTGTAGCCATCCTACATTATTTAAAAAAATATATTCAGTAAAATCAAATTAAATAGTATTTCAGTAAGTAGATTAGAATAATTTACCGTCCAAGAGCTGCTTTCTTCAGCATTTTACAGCGATATAATGAATCACCAAATTTCATGAGACGAACATAATCTTTACCAACACTATGAGCAAAATATATATTTTTAAATTGCATGCCAACAGAGCTAAAATTATAAAATGTAATTACTTGTCAATAAGATGTCTTGCTTGATTAAGTTGTCCAAGAGCAAGTTTGTAATGGTCCTTATCGTAAAGTATATTCATTAAATCAGCATAAAATGGATGAATATTCTGCAGGAAATTTCCAAATTGATTAATCACATAATACATAAAAAGTTATTATAATTCAAAGATTACATACGTCTAATTTAGGAAATTCCTGAATGATCATAGACAGGCGTTCATTGAAATTCTGTTGAGTATATCGTACTTTACGTGTATAAAAAGAACGTATTCTTGATATCTTATAATGTTTATGCACAACAGTTGGAGTCTTTCGTTGGGTTTTTGATAACATAATGTTAACAAAATCCTAAAACAGAAAAAAACAATTAGGATTAAATTAGTTACTATATTATAACATGAGAAATTAATATTATTATGCTACATGTAAATTTATAAAATATATAACATTCTCTTACCTTTGCAGTAGGTACGACCGTGATCTTTTTGAAGTTGTATAAAACCATGTTGTCTGATTGATTAATTTAAATTATAGTAAATAAAAATATACTATTAAAAGTATGTGATTGAAAAAAATATCTAGTTATGTTTTATTTTCACAACGCACTGACGCAATAAACGTCTGCGTCTCAATGTTCAAAGAAGGAAAAGAAATTATTATCATAACCTTACTTGACACACAACACGTTTTTTTATTACGGTTTAGCCAACCCTTGCATATTTATTATCTTTATTAATCAATTTTCTTTTTCATAAAACCACAAATAAAATAAATAATTCTCATTGAACAACTTTTTATGAGGAACTTTATTAAAGGTTGTATTGTATGTTCCCAATTCCCGATTTATATTATTGTAGAATATATTTTTTTATAATTAAATGGTTAAAATTAAATGGTTCAATAATTTCAACGCAATTCTCTTTCAGTTTAATATGCCTGCAGAGCATAGATAATAATGAGTGATAACATGAATGTTTATTCATTCCATGCTTGGGATAGAGTGGTATTCCGTATCACTACCGTCCTGTATGGTTCACAGCTCATACCGGCCGAACAAACTTGATACATTTTAGTTGGACCAATCGCAGGCAAGACGTTAAAGCATTGTAAACACTAATAAGTACGAAAACAAAACTACAAACTATAAAAGTATAAACGTCGTTTCCTAGTTTCGACTTTCGTTTTCGTACCGTTGGCCAAGTAAATTGGCAATTCCTATTATTTAATTACAATAGAGTCAATCTTCCAACATGTCGAAAGCACATCCACCGGAGCTCAAAAGGTAAATCGTAGAAGTCACCGACTTGTTGTTTAAAAATTGTCCATGGCATATTATTGTCGTGTTTAATTCACTTTTCAGTCATAATTGCACACGATGGCATAAATTAATTCATGTTTTGCACAATTACTACAAACTTATGCTAAAATGCACTTTACTGACACTCTTACAATTTTCATTTTTTTTTTTTTGAAACTACCTCTTTTATGGTTAAAACCCTGGTGTAAAAATAATTTTCCTGAAACTTATTTTAGAAGTCATGAGCTTTAACCGTTTCAAATTGGTTATATCACAGTATAAAGAATAAGAAGTATGCTCAATGACAAGACTGCTCATATTTTTTTAAGGTGCAATGTATTATTAATATAATATATGCAACTTAAGATCATATACAATGGATAGAATTACTGGCCTAAATATTTGAAGCCAACATAACTAAGGGTAATTGGGGCAAATGAACACAAGGTGGTGTCTCATGTATTCATTTAATCTTATTCTGTGTAGTATGCACAAAACACAAGGCAATGCACATGTGCAAATAAGACAAAAATATGGTTCATGTATAGCATACTTCTTATACTTTGGGTTATAATATTATGGTGAAAACTAAAATAGTATGTATTGCAAGCTTATTACATCACACTACAGCCTGACTTATGAATCACATCATTTTAAAGGTGAAATTTAGTTGAGCTATTAGAGTATTAGCCCTATTACAATGTATGTTTCATATTTATGTTAACAAATTAAAACTTATCTCTATATTATTAAAATGTATTGTTTATTGTTTATGGATATTATATTTGGTATAAATGTAGTTTAGCTACCACACATTTTTATGTGTCTTTTAAAAAAATGCATTTTGATATGAGAACGATTCTGCAGATCATTAAGATATATATATATCATTCAGAAGTTTGCGATTTTACGTTTCTACACATTTGTACAACGCTTTACTTTACTGTCACGACTTTAACAAAATTTGATTTTTTTTTAAACTCTCATACCTATTAATAAAAATTTTAAACACAAACTAAATACTTGTGCATATTTTTTTTTTCAGATACTTGGATAAAAAGTTATCATGTAAGTAAATGTTCCTCTATTCTTACTAAAATTGTAATAAAATTCAATATTTTTTAATAATGTAACTAATTTTTATTGTAGTAAAATTAAATGCTAACCGTCAGGTAGCAGGCGTACTACGTGGCTTTGATCCATTTATGAATCTCGTATTGGATGAAACCGTAGAAAAAATCAAAGATGGTGTTGTGAATAGTATTGGGATGGTGGTATGTTATTCTTTTCTTATAATACAAATTAAATAAATATGCATACTTATATAAACTAATTATTTGCAGGTTATAAGAGGAGATAGTGTTTTGACTATAGAAGCATTGGATAGGATTGATCAACATTAAAGATGTATTTTTCTGTTTTTCTTATATAATACATGAATTTATATTTAAGATTTTATGAGTTTGTACATATTAAATAGGTAAAAAAAAACTTTCCTTTCTTATAAAATTACTATATCCAAGTTGCCCTAACATCGGTTCACATATTAAAATGATTACTGATTAATATACAAAAATTAATATATTTTAAAATTAGTTAATTATGTGATAAAAAGTCTTATTCATATAATAGTTATTTAGAAACTGTTTAAATAACATAATAAACTTCAATATTTTTTTCAGGTAACATAGTTTGCACTTCATTTCTTTTTTTAGTAGCATTTTCTAATGAATCTTTGCTTAAATTACATGATATATTAGTAATTTGTTTTTCCAAGTTTTCTAATAAATCACTGTTATTACATTCATCAATTTTTTGTAATGTGCCCATCATCAATTTGTTCAATCTTGTTTTTATGCTTTTAAGGTTTTCTGCTTTCATATTAATTGGTTTACATATGTTGTATAATTTAACATTTTCAATAGGTATTGTAAGAGGGGGTCCTCTGCATTTTTGGGTATACTTTGTATGATCTTGGTTTCCAAATAAACATTCTTCTATATGATCTTCATTTTGATAAGTCTCTGAATTTGCTTGATATATTACAGTTAAATGAATATGTTCACAAATAACTGTTTTTGAGATGAAGTCTGAGCATGTACAAGAGTATGCATGATAACAAATATTACAAGGGATACAATAAGATTTACAATTATCACTAGAACATGATATTACGTCATTTTTAGTGACATTATAAACTCCTTGATTACAATTATTTGAAGAAAAAGTTGAAACTAAACGATTTCCCATAGAAATTCTCCAAACATTTTCAAGAATTGGACTCACAAAAGATAATGAAAGTTGAGAAGCAGTCAAATGTCTTTTGTTAGTCTCTGTCGTATTTGATAACGAGTCTATAATGGGAGTTTCAACTGCTTTGTGAACAAGTTCATATTTTGATTTATTTTTTGATGGTTGCACTTTTGGAAATATAATATTAACATTATGCTTTTTTGAAATGTTTAAAATATCTCTTCTTTTAATTAAATGCTTTCGTTCAGTTTGCTTAGATAATTCATCTTCTTTATATGATGACAATATATCTTCAATATTGACACCTTGTAATAATTTGGAAGCTATTTCTTGTTTATCAGTCTTAGGGATTCTTAAATGTACAAGTTCGGCTTCATGCCCATAATGTGTATGGTGTATAACAGCTTGAACAGTGTCATCAATTTCATTTATAGATAGAATTATTGAAGATGTACAATTATTATTAATTTTAAGAAGTCCTTGAGATTTTAACTTACGCCTGCGACTTTGTATTGAACTCTGGTAACTACCTGAACGGTTGCAATACCAATATTCTACTCTGCGTCCACTACGTGTTAAATTTTTACGATGATAAAAGCAACTGCGAGTTCCTGATTCATAATTAACTTTCCATTTTAAAAAGTCTGAAAATAAAACAGTATTAAATTAATAACGATTTAACTCATAACTAAATATTATTTAATATATTCCTCTCATTTTATTATATAAGTAAATAAAATTCATCTCCATTTTTTGCGGTAAATACTCGAAATGTATCAGTTTATTTAAATATGATGCAGCCCATGCCATGTATAAAATTTGACGGATTTGTGAGCAGTTCAACAGTATTCCTGAATGGTGGCTCATACTATTACTGATTTGCATAACTATGAAAAGAAATTACTGAGCTGTCATAACTTGTCCAGTTTTCGAGGTAGACATTTGAAACTCTGTTTATTTAAACACGGTACAACCTATGCCAGATAAAGAATTTCATAACTTTTATTAAGGTTTGTGATATTTCCACAAAAACTAAATTAGATGTAAAATTTGCGTCAAACATGATGTGGAAATTTGGAACATGGTAGGGAGTTAAATGGATGTATTATAAATTATAATGTGACTTGTAGTTGTTGAGTTTCAGCCCTTCTGGACTTTGCCCACACTATGGCTGCTATGGCCACAGTTCAGTAAATCAGACCAATATTATAATATCTAATAAGCTTCTTCAACTAATACAATATTTTGCATTTATTATATCTGTGACTTGTAGAAAAAAAAAATTAAACATTTAGGCCATTTAATACTAGTAAGTAAATAATTATATATCTAATTCAGTTTTAAATATAAAATACTACTAAAATATCCATATAATTACCAGAATATGTATTAAACTTCTTTTCCTCTACATCAAATTGTATTTGGTGTTTTTCATTTAAATGTTGTCGTAAGTCTTTTATGTATTTGAATGTCATTAGACATCCAGGTTCGTTGCATTTAGTTTTGCCAGGTACAGCTTGTGGTTCAGGACGTAGATGACACTTTTTTATGTGTCTGTAATAACCGCCTTTAGATAGAAAATGTTTTTCACACCCACAGTAGAATCGATCAACTGACGGAACTCTTCCAATGTTTTCAGTATCATTAACATAAATGAGTTCACAATTAGAAATTGCAAACTCCAACAAATCATTTTTGGCAGGATTTTGGGCATATTCACAAAGGCTGATATGTTTGCGTACTTGACGTTTTTGGCTATAAGATTTAGCACAAACACAAAGATATAGGGAATTATTATATTTTCTTTTTGACATTTCAAATTTAAATATTATAACTTCAGTGATACATCTAATTTAATTGTTGAACTGTAATAGTTAAGTACTGAAAGCTATATAAATAAAAAAAACTCTAGTAGTATATTGTAAAAGCAAACTTCGATATTGAAATTAGAAAAGTTTATATATCTTAATTCACTTTCATGATAAATTTTAATAATGATAATTATTAAGTTATTACCTTTGTTCGTATAATTGTTAATTTGTACTTTTTACTTAAGAAAAAATTATTCAAGCATTTAATAGATAAAATCTAAAGAGCGAACCACTCTTATCATTTAATCTTAGCCGTTTTCCTATAACCTTATTTGTATTTATTTCAATACATATTTTGTGGGAACCAAGTTATTACCATAATTACTACTATACACGTAAATTGTAAGGTACAATTTTACACCTAAGTACACTTATTTTTAATTTATGTTTTGTTTTTTGGGATTGTTACTCCATAAAAAACTAAAAATGGGTATTAAAATGCAACACTGCCGTAAAATAATTTGATTGTAAATAGTAAGATAAGAGATAAGTGATAAGAAATAACTTAATTGAAGTAACACGATTACTCGACGTGCCTCGTGCTCGCGTTGTAGTTACTGTTGGAGCCTTGGAGGTAGTTAATGCTTAATAATAACCAGCGTAGAAAACCGATTAATTAGTAATTGACCAGCAAGAAGATCAAAAAATCATATAGAAATAAAAAACAGTAAGTAATATTTTAAAAGAATATAATTTAGATATTATAGATGAATAATTTTACCTCCCAGATTTTGGAAATATTACGTACAAATTTGACCAATACACAGACACACAATCATAAGACATTTTATAATACATAACCTTTTTATTTTGCTTTCTGCTCTAAAAATTAATGTTGATAAGTAATGATAACCTTCCCTTTCCTGTGAAAATCATTAGTGTAGATGTTTTTTCTTCAAATATTTGATCTCAGCAAGGACTTGTATGGACACTTTTATGTTGATTTATTGATTTTGGGTATTAATTAAGGTTACCCGGCCATAATTCTTTTTCAAAATGTACTGTTTAATTTTATTCTCCTATCATATCAGCTTTAATCGGGTTAAGTATCTCTTCTCATCCAAATCCCAATCTTCTGGTGTAGATAAATATATTCTCTTTCCCAAGACTTCTTCAACTTTTCTTCTTTCTGAGCTGTTCTAGTTAGGATTTAAGCAATCAACTAATATCTGTATTTTTTAACTTTAATAAAAGTTTTTTATACAATTTACCTAGGCACCCAACTAGCCTTATACATTTGAACAAAACAAAAATTTAACTACAAGTCTATATCAAACAATTAATTTTTACCGAACTGATCTCATCCATTTACTGTAAAGCACAGATAACAGATAAGTAAATTCTGGATTCTTATGGAGACCTTTGTCAAACTAATTTAATTCAAAACATTTTTGTAATTTTATTAGTGGAGAATAAAACTGAATCACACCAAGTCAATTCATACCACCTTCACCTTGAAACATGGTCTCTGTCCTCCAGTTTCATTGGATAACATTTCTATACCCACTTCCGATACAGTAAAATATTTATAGGCCTTATCTTAGACAAAAAATTGACCTGGAATCCACACATCAGATCCAAAAGATTAATTTTAAACTCTCGTTCTCATATGCTCAAAACTTAGCTATCAAAAAATAAATGCACTAGCTTAAAAAATAAACTGCTAATTTACAAAACATTTTTAAAACCGATCTGGACTTACGGTCTTCAGCTCTGGGGTGCGGCAAAAAAATTGAATCTAAACAAAATCCAATTTTATCAGAATATCACTCTACATCAACTCACTAACGCTCCAGCATACATTTCAAATTTAACACTTCACAACGATCTATATGTTAAATCAATCGAAGAGGAATCTGTATTGTATTACAAGCGATTCTTCTCACGTCTGGCAAACCATTACAACCTTCTAATCAGTAACTTAAATATCTTAATAATTTCTGATAATCCTCGTCGTCAACTGAAAAGGAGATGGTGTAGAGATCTTTTACAATAATCCAATCAAATTCTTCCTCTCTCCGAGAAAAAAAAAATATATGAAAATATTATTACCTTATCTTCCCAAATTTCCATCACGCAAAGAGTCAAGTTTTGAATTTATTAATTGCAATAAATTTAGGTTCACATATTACCTAGGTTTGATATGTACATATATATGTATACCTTGAGGTATAATGTTAATTATACCTCCTTAATTACACATTTGATTTATTGAATACTAATTCAATATATTTTTTTAAATTTTTTGTAGGTAAAAATGGCTAAAACAAGCTCCGCTACTAAGGCGCCTAGAACTCAAGGGTTCAATAGGTCAGCCCATAGTATGAATCCTGAACGTAAAACTGAAAATCTCAAAGGTGTAGCAAAGGTGAGAACTAAAGCTACCATTAAAAGATTGCAAATGTATAGAAACTTTAAAGCCAAACGTGATAGGAAAGGTAAAATCATTCATGCAGCACCATTTCAAGGTTGGTTACCATGTGGTGCTCAGGCTCGTGTAGAACCTAATCGCAAATGGTTTGACAATACTAGGGTCATTGGGCAAAATGCTTTACAAAAATTTCAAGAAGAATTAGGGAAAGCAGTTAAAAACCCTTATGATATCATTATGAAACCAACTGGATTGCCAATTACCCTATTAAATGAAAAAAAAAAACATGAACGCGTACATATTCTTGAAACTGAAAGTTTTGAAAGTGTCTTTGGTTCCAAAAAAACTCGCAAGCGTCCAAATCTATTTGTTAGGGATGAACAACAATTATCGGAAACGGTAAACTCTATCAATGAATCATATTCAGATGACAAAGATTTGGACTTGGAAAGAGAGGATACAGGAGAAAGAACTGCTCCTCGGGATTGGATAATGGCTGCTGGTCAAAGTAGACGTATTTGGCAAGAATTGTATAAAGTAATTGACTCATCAGATGTTGTTGTAATGGTTTTGGACGTAAGGGATCCTACAGGAACACGCTGTCCTCATATTGAAAATTTTTTAAAAAGAGAAAAACCTCATAAGCATTTAATATTTGTATTAAACAAAGTTGATCTTGTACCTGTTTGGGTTACTCAGAGATGGGTTGCTATTCTTAGTTCTGAATATCCAACCGTAGCATTTCATGCTTCACTTACTCATCCATTCGGAAAAGGTGCTGTGATTAATTTAATGCGACAGTTCACAAAATTACATTCTGAACGTAAACAAATCAGTGTTGGTTTCATTGGATATCCAAATGTCGGTAAAAGTTCAGTAATCAATGCTTTGCGATCTAAAAAAGTTTGTAAAGTAGCTCCTATTGCTGGTGAAACTAAAGTATGGCAGTACATAACATTGATGAAAAGGATATTTCTCATAGATTGCCCAGGAGTAGTGTACGATGCCGCTAATTTAGAAACAGATACAGAAAAAGTATTAAAGGGTGTTGTTAGAGTTGAGCTTGTGCCAGATCCAGAACAATATATACCACCTTTAATGGAACGAGTAAAAACTGAGCATATGTCTAAAACTTATGGAATAGAAAGTTGGGAGGATCATGAAGATTTCTTATCGCAGTTAGGTATGAAAACTGGTAAATTATTAAAAGGTGGTGATGCTGACCTAGCATTATGTGCTAGAATGGTATTAAATGATTGGCAAAGAGGAAAAATTCCCTATTATAAACCACCACCTGGTTTTGAAGAACCTCTATCAGCTAGTGATCAAGAACCAATAACCAAGCGAGCAGACTTAAATGTTGCGGTAGAAAATGATTCTGATGATGAAACTGTAAATACTCCCTTACCCACAAATGAAGATGAAAATGCTACTTCAACTGATAGTGATGAAGAAGAAGAGAGAAAGAAAGAAAAAGAAGAAAAATTGCAAGAAGCACATGAGGCTTATATCAGCAGTCTGACAAGCAAACAAAAAAGGAGCTTGATGTTACGAAATAAAAAGAAAAAAGTTGGGAGTGATTTTTATGATGTTACTAATGTTAAAAATCGTAATAGAGATCGTAAAACACCAAAAACAAAATAAAATGAACTCTTGTTTAAAATATATGTTTTTCATACTAAGAAGTTGTGTTATATTTTTCATTTCAATTTAATATATATAAAAAGAGGTTCCATTTATTACAATCATGTTGATGCAAAGGGTTCTTAAAATATATTTTTGAAGAAATAACTAATAGGTATTCAAGTTATGTTCAGTATTTAATATGTAATTCAACAGGATTAACTTTTGCTGAAAAAAATTTGTTTGTTCTAAGAAAAAATTATCTAGAAATTATTTCATAAAATTGAGTTTAATTAAATTAAAGACTATTAGTCATAAACCTTCAATCACTTTTTTACTCCATAAGTGTAACTAATTAGTTACAAATAAATAGAAATAATTTAAAAACAAAAGATTACTACAATGTTTGCTGGGATTAAAAATAAAAGAAATGTATATTTAAAAAATAATTGTAAATACAAAATATTATATTATTTACAAAACAAAATTAATATCAAAATTTAATAATGAAAACTCATTAATTTTGCTATATAAATGAATATGCAACTAATAGTTGCCGTTCTTTACACTTAAGACATCCAACACACATTTTAATTTTCACTCAGGAATGTTCAATAATAGTTATAAATAGTTAATTCTTACATTTAATTATTATTTAAGAATTTAGGTATAATACATATCAAATACATAACTGTTTAAATACACTTAACATTAAAATAACCCTGTTTTACGAGGTAAAAAACTGTTACAACTAAATGATTCACATAAGCATCTAACTTCGGACAAATTATTTTGAGGGTGAGATCCTTCACCTCCGTAATGATATGTAATTTCTTCTTTACACTGAATATCTTTTATTGCAAAAATTGCTAGCCTTGGAATTAACGAATCGACCCGCACCGGCACTATCATACAGTTGGGTTCGCAGCTATGGTTAATATATCGACCAATATTTCCAATAATGGTAGAATCAATTACAGTTGTAGTTACATCTCCAGAAAAGTGTTCGTTAATCACAAATATATAATTTTCGTGATCTAAATTTGAACGTCTCTGTGCTTCAGTTAAATCAATTATTTCACCAGCATATTCACAAACAAATTGTCCTCTTTCAATAGTAACATCGGTATATAATCCATAGCCTTTGCTGCACTGAGAAATTCGCAAGCCAATTCTTGGTCCAAGTTGAACAACTCGATTTTGACACAAAGTACACTTACATAAATCATTACACTCATAAATAACCCTATTAATTGAAATTAGTTTACCAAAATTGTCATAATTATTATAGCCGGCTAAACCAATGCATTCACAACTTGATGTTTGACACAAATCAGTGCAGTTACACATTTGATTGGGACAACTGTTTAAATCATTCATATTACAACCAGGTCCTGGAATGTTTGTTGAAGAATATATAAGTGAATCATCAATATGATCATAATTATCTTCGCTTTGATTATTATTAAACATTATTAGAATAGCTGTATTTGAAATGTATTATTGATAACTGAAACAAAAATAAAAGTGTACCATAAATGTATTTAAAAATAATAGTACATAGTATAAGTATACACCAAATTACAAAAAAGGAAACACTTAAGATCAACAATGTTCAATAGTGTAGAACAGTGTTATTTTAGATTCTATACATTAATGGTTTTTGATCTATGGAGTAGAATGTCAAAACCTAAGCTAACATTGACCAAGGGTGTTTGTTTAATTTAATTAATCAAGAAATCAAGAAAAAAACTATTTTTTTATTAGCTTACTATTTAGTGATAAAGTGATATCTTAACTATTAGTATTTTAATATTTTGAACTACTATGAAATAGTTAAAAAGCACAAACAATACTTACACTGTTATACATACATATAATCTGTCTCAAATAAGATTTAACTCAGGTGGTAAACTAGAAACCAATTTTCATCCGATTCGGTCAGACCACACCCAATTGGTTTTTGTTTTTGACAATCAACAATCAAAAAATGTCTTTACCATGGTAATTTAAGCAAAATTCAAGCTGGACGGTTGTGAGAATAATAAAATGAATGAAGCTCTGGTGGGCGGGGTAATCAACGTACGTATATGTTACGTATGTAAGCCACCCATCACCGTTGCTATGCTCAAAAGCTTGCAGCCTGAGATTATTCTTATTTGAGACAGAGTATAATTTTCTGAATGTATTAAATTTCAATTCACATAAAAGAAATGCACAGATTGGTCTTAAATTTGTGAATGAATTTTAGCAATAATGTTTGCTTTAACATGAACAATGTTAGTCACCTAACCATCAGAATTTGTCAAAATTAGATGAATTCTTTTATCCCATTTCAACATTACACATACTTAGGATTGTCTAAATTTAGTTGACCCAGTAAATTAGTAAAAAAATTAGTTAAATAAAATCTTACAAAATTAATTCCTATACATACCATAAAATATAATATACAATGGAATATTGATTTTTATAGTTTATTGTAACTTAATAAACATCCCTTGAACATATGTAATTGAATCAGAAGTAACTCCATAAGCCATTTTTGATAGTGATCTTACACCAGGGATCTTTGAAACACCCCACAAAAGTAAACCACAGGCAGAAACTTTGATCACAACTTTAATAACTTTGCTACTTCTTGATTGAGGTGGAATTCTAAACAAAAATATATATCAACATTTTAGATTTTAGACTAAAATATTTTTCTTATATTTAATAATTGTATACAATATAAGACCAGATGCTTTTATTTAATCTTAGTAGTATAGTAAAATTTGTTTAGGCTTGTATGTACACAAATTCATTAAAAATATGTAATAAAATCAACTTATAACTTACATAATTAATTCTGCAATTTGCTCATCAGCAATTTTTTCCCAATATTTTTTAATACCAGCAACGTGACCTAATCCAACTACGCCAACAATAACTTGAGGTCCTATTTTAAATTATATTTACTCTTATTATTACTAAAAGATTTATAAATAAATAAAAATTAATATTGCATTTATTCTATAACTAACTTGAATTAAATATTTTAGGCTTGTTGCCAGTTTTCTCTACTACAAATCCAGCACAATTTTGTAAACTATAAGTTAAGAATTTATCTCTTTCGTCAACTATTACTCTCTCCAACTCTGGATAGTCAGCAGCCATTTCATGCATTAAAGTTTCTAGTAAGTCTTTGTTTTTGAATTTTTCTACATCTTCTTTTCTAATTATAATAAATATTTTAATGTTTTTAATTTATGTTTGATAAAAAATAAGTATGAAAACTTACGTAATTTTAAAATCTGCGGTAAACAACAGGTGTGCCAAAAGTTTAATGCTTTTCGGCCAGCTCAACATTGAAATCACTCTTTTTATAGTGATATCAACTGGTCTGTCACCTAGATAAATGTGGCTGTTATATTTCTTAGCCTAAATATTAATAAAAAAATAAAATATAGATGGATACATGTAAATCATAATAGGGAAAAATTGCGACAAATTCATACTTCAATGACAGCTCTACGAAATTCACCACCTGGTATCATGCCAAGATCACGAGATATATTGGCAGATATATTTATCATCAGTTGATAAAATATACCTTGTGTAAGGCCTAGTTTTTTTATTGACCTTCTCAAATCTTCTATAAAAATCAAATTATAACTGTCATCAGTATTATTTATGTATCAAGTTTGTTTATATTGAAGGGTGGATAGGATACACTAATATAATTGTATAGAATGATAACTAATATAGGTATCATATATTTACTTGTTATTATAAACAAATAATTTTGGATTATGTGACTTTAGCAATGTAATTATTCACTATTTTATCAATACATTGATTTTGTTCAATTAACTAAATATTATGTATGCCTAATCTGGACCTTCTTCCTAAAATTAGTATTAGTAGGGTTATTTACAAAATATTTACATAAATAAGTAAATTTTTTGGCACTTTTTTTATTGTGTGTAGACTAATTCCTGATTTATTTTAAATATTTTTATGATTGCCAATGAATTACTCATTTTTAATGCTTCAATGAATTGAGACTTGCTTTATTAAAATACCTCATAATCTGATGAGGATAGAATCTATTTCTATTTACTAAATATTAATAAGACAAATATAAACAATTACATCATAGTTTAAATTTATGCAAAAAATGTTTTTAAGTATTTTATTCTAGGGCCCCTAAGTTTCTCTCTGTGTCTCTTCCTCAGTGTTAGGTAGTTACTTAGTTTTTAAGGCGTTAAGAAATTTAATTATACCTATTTGTTAAAAAATAATAATGCTCTAAAATATGTCTAATGAAGGCATTAAGTATATTAGTATAGTATACTATGTATAAATTTAATTTTAATTCCACAATTTTATTTTTAATGGTTATGACTGTCATTAACCCATTTTTAAGGAACTGTTTATTTTTTAAATTATTGAATTATTGTTTGTACGTAATGTTATTTATAAACAATTATTATGATTTTAATTTCATATCATATTTAATAATACAAATGAGAGTTTTTATCAAGGTTATTATTGTATAGGTATTTGGTGTTAGTCCATCAGCCATATCGTATATTGATATTTAAAATATTACCTGATATATATCTAGTTAAGTTGCTTGTAGAATGACAATTGCCAAGAAATTAATAAAATACCAAGGATTTTTTTTTTTGTAATGTTTTAGTAACATAGACATTTAGTTACTTTTCAATTTGAAAAGTAAAGTAATTTCATAACAATTGTATTTAAGCAATGAGTGAAGTAACTAATACAACACTGGACTCAAATGTCTACTTTATATTAAAACATAAGGCTGTCAAAAAGTCAAACTTTTGACTCAATATCAGGTTATTTTTAGTAATGTAGCATTTAAGTAAAAATGAATCAATAATATAAATACCCAATGTAATGCCTGAAGCATTGGCAATAGTGGATTCATCAATTGTTAATATGCTATTCCTGTTATAGCACAATTCTATAACAACAACATCTGGTTTGACTGCATTTATAACCTGTTGCATAAAAAAAAAAAAATACAAATTAATATTATATTGTATTTTGTATTTTATATCATAATATACTTGGGCGACATCTTCTTGGCTCTCTTCACTAAAATGAGCAGTACCAACAAGATAAACTACAGAACCATTTGATGATTTTAATACTGTGACAGTGTCTGGAAAATTAACTTGATTGTCTACCATCTCAATTGTTGTTAGTAACTCGACTAAATATAAAAATTTAAATAATTCAAATTAAATCTAATTGTTAATTTTGAAATGAAGAAAAAAAATAATATTACAATAGTCGAAATCCTTACGATATAGTCAACAAGCCACAAGGTAATTTCCTAAAATTACTAATTAGTATAATCTCCTTCTAAGTTTTTAGTGGTTGAACGAGAAGTAGGTAGGTTTTCTATGGCTACTACTTACAAGATTGTTTTTATTTTCAAATACCTAAAAAATTTTTTGAATAATATTATGAATATATAATCAGATATCACACGACACGTAATCAATGGTCAAAATAGATTAAACCACAGGACAATGCAACCAAGGTGGATTCATAAATGATGTATAACCATAGAACACTAGGTATTATCTATGTTTATGCAACAACAACTACAACTGTCCCCGGAATTTTTTAATCTTCTAAGACCGAGCTACCAACCGTAAATTTGTAGTGTAATGAATCGTCAGAAAGTCACTCGGACAATTTAATTAACACGGCTACAGATATTAGTAATTAATAACCACGCGACCTAACATCGCCCGATAACGACAAAAGGTTATTCGACCACACAGATATCACATATATATACATAATAGTACAATATATTCTGTGCCAAACACCAGCTCCATCATCGTAATCCGAAAAAATGCAATCATACCACACTACCAACCGTATTAATATTACCGAATTTAAATCGACAAAAAGTCACCTAAATCAAATATCATCAAAACGAACTACATTTTTGGCGCTAGATTTGAAACAGCAGTCAGATGTTTTAACTCTGGCATATAATTTTAAAATTTACGGACAACTGAAACATCAAACGAGTGACGTGAATAGGAATTTGCTTTGTGAGAAGAGGATTATAGATTTTAAATGAAAAATTGTCATATTACCTTCAAACTCTATTTTGAACAAAATTTTAAGCGATTGTTAACGGAGCAATACTTGTTTTATTAACATGCGTAGGTCTGGCGTGACATAGAAAAAACGCATTCACAACAAAACATTTTTACTATTTTGTTAGAATTAATGGAGTAAAATAATTTCACCTGTTGTAAAAATTGTAGAGAATAATATTTCTGAGGATTTGACATTGGTTTTATATTTAATTATTACTTGACTTTCAAAATAAAAAAAAAATTGTAAATTTAGATGATGCTAAAATAGTTTTGAAATAATATTTAGACAAATCCTGAAAAATATTATCCTCTATAATCGTTGCAATAGATGATTGTTAAAGATTGTTCACAAATAATTATTTGGAAATAAAAATTGAAAATAGGTTAAATAGGTTATGTTGAAAATTCTAGCAACAGAAAAAATATAGAATAAACACTTACTGTAGGAATGTTTGCAATGTTTATGTTTAAAAAGGGAAAAAATAGATTAACTGCTCTTCTGAACACCATAGCATCGAGTGTACTTTGTCATTGTAATGTATGTAAGTATGTGTTAAATTTGAATTTAATGATAAGTCATTTCACACATAAAATGATTCCGTCAGTTTCCTAAGCACAACTAAGGGGAAGGATTCTTCTACTTTTAACAAAATTCAGAAAAAATAGGTTAGTCAGCTCAGTCAGCTGCACTATATGTGTTGGCAGTGACTGTAATGGATATGTTAAATTTGAAAAAATCAGAAATCAAAAATCATTGTATATGAAAAACAATTCTGAGCAAAGATAGAATTTTCTATCAGGAACCTCTTTACTTTAGAAAATTAAATCATTATTTTGAATACTTATCATGGGTTTTACACACAAAAAAACAACACATCTTTAAAAAACAACATATTCATTGTTCCCCTCAGAATCTAAAATATGGCTAAGTTTGACAGTGTCAGATTAATAAGCAAAAATATAAAATACAATTGATTTTTGTTGCTAAGTGTAATAGCCAAAAGGACCATCAGATTGTAGAAGGTTGATACACCATTATCATGTACTGCAGATTGGTGGTTGACATGGAAACATAGGCTAGGGTAGGCACATATTTGAAGTTCGTACCGACAACTTTCTCAAATAACAAAAATATTGAATATAAGTATAGGTGTATATATTTTTTGACTTGTACTTATTGAAAACAGGAAATTGGCATAGCTTAATAAAAAAAATTCTGAGTAAATATTAATACATGTCATACACTCAAATTACAAATTATTTCATAAATTTATCTGCACATTTTTTTAGTATTTTGCATGATTCTTTAGCATGCATGAACAATGACGTTGTTTCTTCTATATCTATTCTTAATATTGATCCATGTCCATTCATCTTAGCATTTTGTGATGATGGAGTCAATAATTGAATGGCATATCTGAAAAAAATTAAAAACCAATTTCATTTGTAATAATTATTTCATTAATAAAACATAAAAATTGTTTCATGATTTTTAAGTTATTAGAACAATTTAAATTAATAGCAATTTTTTTTTTTATAGAAAAAATAAAATAAAAACATGTTCTGTATACATCCAAGATCCAGGCTGTGGACACAGAAGAAGGTACCTTCGAATTATTAAGTATACAACCATGAATGGAATAAATAAATAATATATTCCCGACCCGTAATAAGCACATACATGGCTTAAACTATAAACATCTTCACTGTACACACAAAAATTTCATTAAATATGAAATCTGGACAACGTTTAATGTCATAATTAAATATGATGATATTCAAAATATAATAGTCTGGGACAGGTAGAATTCAAATTCAATTGATAGTGACAAGAATATAAAAGAAGCCACTAACATAGTACTATATTTACAACACTTAAATTGTGCAGTTATACTGGGTTATTCACCTAAGTATCTACTAAAAAACCATTAAATCTACTACAAGTTGAAAATATACTATATATGACAAAACCTGTCCACATATTATTATTTTTTTCCAAAGGAATATATATTATACAATGTTGCACAATTTTTTCTAAATAATACAGTTTGATTACACTTTAGTTTTAAAATTCTACTGTCCATATGATTACGAATTAAGCATTTAGAGTGTGTCTAAAGATTTATTATACTAATGCGTGTATAAATAAATTACTGTAAAATGTATTTAAAATAAAAGTGTATTTTGTCATTAACATATACTATGATTGTTAAGTATTAGGTACAAGGTCTATGATTTGTATTGTGCATAGTTATCACAGGTTAATAATATCTTATTTTACAGTTGTATAGCGATAGCTGGAGGGAGATAAAGAAAGTCTCTAATATGTTACAGCCTTAGTTTGTTTAAAACATAAACACAGCAAAATAAATTACCTCAGGGTAGTAGAAGTGCCAACTTCAGCAAGATAATGTAATGCATCAGGTTCAATTGAATGGCCTTCGGTTTGAGCTCTAAGTTTAAGTATACTTTCCATTTCTTCCCGATTATATGGAAGTGTTCTAATTATCAACAATCGATCAAGTAAATCCATAGGAATTCCATGAGGAGCAATAATATCATCTGTTCCCCTGTAACAAGAAAAAAAATAATTTAAAAAAAATAACAATTATTAATAATTAATAAGTATAGTTAAAAAATGTCAAACCTGACGGTACAGTGACCTCTATTGGTAGCAAAAATAACGATAGGGGCAATGGTACTTTCTAATGCTTTGTGCAAATATGTGAATGTTTCCAAATCAAGCATGTGAACTTCATCTATAAATAAAACCCCTGGGACCAATTCAGCAATACCTTGATCAATATACTTGTTAACCACTTTATTGATTTCTTTTCTTAATTTATCTAAAACAAAAAAAAGTTAACAATTTGTAAACAAGTTGCACTATTAATACAACTTTACCAGTGATTTCTGTCTTTTTAGACTTCATTAGTTGACCCATCATTGAAAGTATATCTTGACCACCTTTTGGTTGGGCATTAGCAACATCTAAATCATGTAATGTCACATCTTGGATGACTTCTTTCTTTTTATGAACTTCACCTTTTGGTAAAGGTACATATTCTTCAGCCTAGGTAAGAATACAAAATTTAAGCTATGTAAAAATTATAATTATTTTATATAAATCAAGGAACATGGGATATTAAATTATTTCCTTGCTAGTTTATTTTAGATCTAAATAAATAAACATTGTTAAAAAATTGTACTTATACCACAATGAACGAACAACACTTAGATTTTATTATTGTGTACAGTCAAATTACAAAGTTTGGGGTATTTTATGTTGACTGAAAATCGAGTCAACGTTAAATAAATCATACTATATTAATCTTTCAAATATTATCTTGGAAATTACCTCCAAATCATATTCTGTAGCATAACTATCACTTCTTCCTTGACGTTTCACCGCTCCACTATTAGCTTCAATATAAATAACATCACCAGTTTCGACTTTTTCTTTTTGTAGGGATTCGTATATTGTAGGATCTAGCTTTAATTGTTTTGTACCTTTGGCTGTCTTTAATCCAACAATGACATGTGATACAGTTTTGGAATAACCTGTAGGCAAGATTATTTAAGTTAGACTTTAGGTAGTGAATGTACAAAAATAATCTTAAATAATTTATAAGATTAATAATATAGAGAGCAAAAACAGTTAAACATAAATTAAACAATGTAAAATAATTAATGATCTAACCAGGAGTCACTAAATATTGGTCCACATGTGCCCAGTAGATGACTTTTATGTTTTGGTTCTATGTCGACATTTATTTATTTGATGGTGAATTAAATTAAATTTTATCTTTACTTTCTTTGAATACCCATGTACATTAACTTTAGAAAGCACCCAGAAAACTCCTTAAATTCCTAAAGTAGCTCTTCAAAAATATTAATTTGTGATTCCTGGCCTAGGATGTCAGTTATATAAAGACAATTTGTCCCACACTAGTTATAATTATTGAATTTGGTGGAATTATATAACAATGTATAGGTAATGGACACATGACATCCATGGAAATTAACTGTTGAAATATAGAGATAAATAGATGGATAAAGTAAACAACTTTAATAAATGATAAATTTACCATAAATCGCATATAAAATCATACAAAAGTTCACATAATTATAGGTGGTGATTGAGGGATTCTTGAATGGGCTTAGCCATTTTCTTTATTTATAAGTAAATTGGATCATTTTGGGAATATTTTAGCCCCCCCCCCCTAATATAAGCCAGTCAAATTATTGATCATAAACATAACTAGTATATAACACATTTAATGTTCACCTATTTAATTTGTAGATTTGTATATGTAATATGTATAGTAAAATGTAGATAAAGTAAAAAGCTTAAGTTACAAATAAGATGACTATGTTTCTATAATATCTGCCTTTATTTGTCTATTAAGACTTTTAAGCTTAACTGTGTACATAGGCGCCGACTCCACGGGGGTAAAGGGGGGAATCGCCCCCGTGAATTAATTTAATAGGGGCAATAGTATTATTTCACCCCCGTTGTGTACAACAATAATTATTTGGTTAAAATACCAGATTATGACATGAAAATATTTATCAGAACATCGACAACTGTATTTGTTTATTACCTAAATAATATGATTATCAATAATGATTATAAACACTATAGATCGCTCACTACTATTTGGTTTTATATTTGGTCTGAAAATACATCTGTTATTTCAATTTTTCTCAGAATGTAGAGACGGAATTGATTTTATTACCATTAGTATAATGCTAATATATTTATACTGTATATTGCCGTACATTATAAATTAAATTTAACCTAGAAGTTTCGAATAAAAATAATATTATTTATAAATTATCTATCAAAAATATTTATAGCATCTACATGCAGTCGACCGGGCAGAAATTCATTGCGCGCATAGTAACGGCACGACAAATAGGTTTCGGTAATGAACATGTTAACTTGTGATCTATAGTGCTTCCTTTTCTTATATTGATTATTCTACAGCAGCTGTTCTTAACTTTTGGTAGAACACAGACCCCCGATGAAATATTTTTAGAAATCGAGGACCCCCCAACCAATTTTTTGTCGAATACCTTTTTTTGTAATAATGCACTCATGTCACGTATTAACTTATTTTAGGTGGTAAGACTGCTGCGGACCCCCGACATGAGTATTGCAAACCCCCAGGTGGCTGCAGGTTAAGAACAGCTGTTCTACAGCATAATACGTGTTCCTACTTTCTACGAAGAGTAATATTCAAAGATTATAAGTAGAACATTAAGGTAAGTTTATTATAAATCATATTAGAATAAATGTAATTTAGCACAGACATACCTAAGTACTAGTTTTTGATAAACATAATTATGGCAAAATCAGATTATTTATTTTACACCCTAGAGGAGAATTAAAAGAGGGTTAGCTGACAATCCGGTAATTACCCCTCCTGGTCAGCAAATTGCAGTATATTACTGAATTTTTTTTCGAGGAAGAGTAGGTTGCCCCTACTCTAATATCTTAAAGTCGGCACCTATGGCTGTGTAAACGATGAACTTCAATAGACATTTAATTTTACCTCCTGCAGTAGAATCAGTCTCAACTGGTGTCATTTCAGTAACTTCTCCTTCATATACTTCTTTTGTTTCTTTAATACGCAGACCAATAGCACGGCGGAAATTTTCCATCAATACTTCGGTCTTTTTAATTTCAGAACTATACACTTCAGATCCCACCATTGGACAAAATGGCACCTAATATTTCCAAGATAAGAAGCCACAATATTTTAGTCATTCTAGTTTTTTTCTTCAATACATATGAAATTTTATATATTTAATAAAGATAAACATAACATACTTTATTTCCAAGTTCATGAGCAATCGCAAGAGCAATTGCAGTCTTGCCTGTGCCTGGAGGTCCAGCAACTAAGACAGCGCGGCCAGACATTTTCCTAGTTCTTATCATATCCACAACAATACCTGCAGCCTAAAGAATAAAATATTATCAGACCGGTATTTGTCATGTTAAATATTAGCATTGACAAATGTAGTTATATTAGTTGAATAATAAGTACACTCTGGAATCAAGATAACAAATGGTTTTAACTAGGTAGTTAAAGGACATGCCGACCCCACCGTTTTGTTTCCTTCAAAAAAACGAGTCCATGAACATTTCGTCTTTGTCTATTATTGAGATAGGACATTTGGCCCCCGAGAATTTATATGTTATTTAAAAATGGGATGTTGGATCCTCCAGTATTATAAATTGTTTTTTTTAATATTTGTTTAACATTTCAATTTTTTAAATATTATAATGTAATATGTAAGTATTGTTTACAATATAAATAGAAGGTATAAGCATATAACATTGGTTCCCTCTAATAACTATAACTACATTATGTAGGTAGCTTATTATTCCACTGTCTATGACAAATAAATAATAGTCTAGCAATATATAATTTGTTTATAAGACCTTAAGATAAATATCTATCGATTAAGTCATAAAAATAAAAAAGATATTTTTGCTTAAAAAATGTACTGTTATGTTTTACAAACACAATATTCACCAACAATTAATTCTTATAGGTAATTTTACATTTGTTAATGTAATATATTTTAATATAATTTACTTAATTAAATTTGACTGATAAAAAATTGTACTGTAGGTAATTATTATTCATACAATTTTGATACATTATATTATTATTTTCAGTTCGTCTGTAACCATACATCAACTTTGGAATGTTCTGCTTAAAAAATATACGGCCACTGTGAATTTAAATTAGTTTGCTATTCCTACATAACATTATTATAAATTATACTGAAATTGTAAGTCTCAATTGTTTTATAAAAGAAATGAAATTTTAAATGAAAAAATGGGATTTAAATTTAGAGATTGAAAAAATTTGGTGGGACTTCCTATGCATAAATAACAGTATATAACTCTCGGACCAAATTTAGTATCTCAACAAAAGACAAGTTGAAATCTCTGAACCAGGTGGACCTATATTTAACTATGTTTATTAAACATCAACAATTCAAAACATATTGAAATAAACCATAAAAAATATACTTGTCTAGCATCTTCTTGTCCAACTAAGCCAGAAGCCATTTGAATAGCTTCACCAAATTCATCAAGACCCAATCCTTTGACATGACTATGACTGGATATACGTTGAGTTTTTACAGTACTTTTTACTTCTTCGATTTTCATGGTCAAAAATGGTCAAACTCAAAACTCAAAATATCAAAATGTGTAAAAGAAGTTTGAAAAACTAAAAGTTGTTATTTCATGATCCAAGTTGACAATAGCAAGTAAGAACGGTCCAACTGGAAGGCGTCTGGTCCTAGAATATTAATACGATAATGGTAGACTATATAGTAAAGTTTTCGCAAATTCACCTCGTGCAGTCGTGCTATCGAAAAAGCGCGTATCGTTAAGTTTATCAGAAATACTATGGAAACCACGGCTGTAGATAGAAGGTCCTATCTACAGCCGTGATGGAAACCGGCGTTTTTCATGGCATATAAAACTACGGCAGCGTTCAATTTGATTTATTCTCCATGACGAGCCTCATATGTTTTCTTTTCCTTATAAAAAATATTTTATTCCAAGACCTAGTATCTTTATATATGTCATTATCATTATCATTATGAACTACGATTATTTTCTTGTTCGTCGTACGTCCAAAATTCGTAAAACATTTTCGCCGACTGTCTTCGTTTAATCAATAGTTTTTGTCAAGTTATTTTTGCACCGTCCGGATCTATAGGTTCAGCAAAATGTCAGACAGCGAAGAGAATGCAAAGACGATCACTGTGACAGTTAAAACGCCCAAAGAAAAGCAAACAGTCGAAGTGCAAGAAAACGCTACCATTAGTGAAGTATGTATATTGATATAATAATATACACGTATGTATTGTAGTGATTAGAGTATATTGCATTATGTACGTGCTTAAAAATTTTCCAAAATATCATTGAGTTGTTATAGGTTTGGTTTTAAATGTTATTCATGATTTATTTCTTGTATTACAAATTAAATAATTATTATTCTTACTAGTTTTTAAGGTTATGTAATTATTTCAGCTGACTCATATTACTATCTTAATTATTAAAATACATATTATTTAAATTGATGGCTAGGTAGTAGGTACCCAAACAGTAAATTATTATTAATATTACTTAAAACCAGTATGGTAATTATTAACTAACATATTGCAACTAAGCTACTTTCAAGAAATGCATTGGATGTTATATTATAAAAATAAAGGAATCTGACATTAGTCAAACTTAAATTTACAGTTGCATTACATAACCCAGCTCAAATTTATTGATATTTAAACTTATTGTTTATTAAAATATGTACATGCATAGGTTGGTATTAAAAAAAATAACACAAATAACATTGAACAAACAATGATTTATCAAACAATTTCCACTTGTCATAGTTTATATTTCATATATTATAATAATTACAGTATACTATGTAACCTCTGTTATACAATATATATTTTATAATCATTAAGATTTCTGGTGTAATAAATAGTAGGTATATAATATATGTTGCCAAATATCACTGATTAAATTATTAAAAAATATACATGGTACAATTAATGACAACTGTATCTAACATAAATAAAATATTAATATCTACTACCTGCCTATAATCTTTGTATTTCAAAGTTTCGAGGTTTTTGATTTACTTCTAAAACTTGATTTGCCTATCAAAAACTACCAGATTTTAGAAGAGTATCTCATCTCTAACGTAAAAGCTGTTTTATTTTCTGCTTACATCTCCTAAGTATAACAAGTTTAACTTTCTCAAAATTATATAAGATACTATGAGTTTTTTTTAGCTTACAACAAATCGATAACCACCCAATATGTTTATATTAAAAGGGACTGATTTTTATCTTTTAGTGTTTACATAATGTTTTTAACCCCCACCATGGATAAACTCACTCTGCATATTAACTGTCTAACAGTATTACATAGTATTATTAGGAGTATTACTATGATTAACTGATACTAAGATACCAATTGACTTCAGTTCAAATTTGTATTTTTTACATTTGAGTAAAAATACTCAAGTTTACTTTTATGTTAAAAAAAAAAATATTTAGGTATTCTGATTTCTAGTGCCTATTATTTATATTTAGTGCTAGTAGGTACTATGTATAGTAGGTTGGGCTTACATTTAAAGTTGATAATATCATAAATATATTAAGTTATATTTTTTTGTCAAACATAAGATATAAATATTTTTCAATAATGTATCATAAATAACACAATATTTGTGGACCCACTGAGTTTAACCTTACTTAACGTATCCTATAATGTAGGTTTATTAATTATTTCAATATATCTATGATAGTTAACATCAAATATATAAATTTGCTAACTACTGTACATTTTCATTATAGTTTAAAGATGTGGTGGCTAAACAGTTTAATGCACAACCATCGCAATTATGTTTGATATTCGCTGGCAAAATCATGAAAGATCAAGATACATTAGCAAATCATAATATTAAAGATGGACTAACAGTACATTTAGTTATCAAGACTAATGCTCCTCAAAACAATACGACAACTTCTTCATCTACAAATACAGGATCGGCTCAACCACCAAGACCTCCTGGTAGTTAAAGAAATTGCATATATTTTTTTAAATTCTTGTTTATGTTGTAACTATGTTTATAACTTTCAGCTGATATTAATGCTTCTCCGTTTAATTTGGGTATGTTGGGTGGCTTACCTGGTATGGAATCCATGGGATTCACTTCGGCTAATTTCATGGAGTTGCAACAACGGATGCAGCGTGAATTACTTGACAATCCTGATATGCTAAGGAATTTGGTTGATAGTCCGATGGTTCAACAAATGATGAGTGATCCTGCACATATGAGACAATTGATTTTGGCCAATCCACAAATGCAACAATTAGTTGAGGTACTTAATTCCTAATCATCTTTTATAATTTCATTTTTCTATTTCATTTTCTATTTTTGTTAGAGACATCCTGAAATTAATCATATGTTAAACAATCCTGAAATGTTACGGCAAACAATGGAGATGGCTCGGAATCCATCGATGTTGCAAGAACTGATGCGTACACAAGATAGAGCTTTATCAAATTTGGAATCAATACCTGGTGGTTTTAGTGCTTTACAAAGAATGTATAGAGATGTTCAAGAACCATTTATGAATGCAGCTACTGAAGAATTTAGCCGAAATACATTTGCGACTCCTAGTGAAAGTGGTGGTGGTAATAATAAATAATAAACACTATATAAAATATTACATATTTAGCAAACTGTTTTATGTAAATGATGATTAGTATATTGCTTGAAAACAAAGAAGAAATATCCCTGGTAGGCAAAAATTGATTTCATTTAATTGTATGCATGATGAGGAAGATCTGACATATTAAATAACTTAATTTAATCAATATTTTTTAATTTTGCCATACTATACATGCTCTTCAAACTACCTTTGTATGCTACTTAACATTAAAAAAAAAAACAAGTTTAAAATAATACGAGCCAGGGTTGTAGGACTATTGGCAGATGATATCATAAAATACAGATAATTGTATGTCTGGAGCAGTGAAAAGCCTATTTGTAAATCTGTTTTGTAGCAAGCAATTGATTTTATTAAAATTAAACATTATTTAAAGTAACTCATTGATTTGAAAATTAGTCTTTTAAAAAATTACTTTTTAACTAGTATCTACTTGAAATTTTCAAAAAATATTGTTAAAAAGTTAATACTTTTTGAATTTAAAATGTTTTCTTACAACTCAATCAACTTTATTTAACTAAAATAATGAGATTTCAAATTGTAAATAAAAATCTACATGACTCAAATAAATGTTTTTCAAACATTTTTTTAAAAACAGATTTACAAATTTGCTATTTTTAATTTTTCCAAAAAAAAAATTTACCAGGTTTAGAACTTTTTATTTTCTGTATTAAAAAACAAAAATTAAAAAATATTTGATGAAATAAAAGATTAATATTTCAGGTTTTCCTGTTACATCTTCTTTACGTATTATTAAATTCTTAAATCTAAATTTGGATAAAGTTTAAATGCTATCAGTTATAATAATGTAATGTTGTGCTCCATGATGCCCTTCCCTTAGCCTGTATTATATTTAAGAGATGATTGAGAGAACATTGCAACTGTATTTATTTATATGTAATTATATTTTATTTGACATAATGTGTTTTATTTCAGAACAAAATCCTCAACAAGGACAGGAAAATCGTGATCCTTTGCCAAATCCTTGGGGTGGTTCTACTGGAACAAACCAATCTGATCCTTCTAATGGTAGAGCAGCACCAACATCAGGTAGTCTACCAACTGGGGGAACTGGAGGTTCCTTGTTTAATGGTGATGCTATGAACTCTATGATGCAACAAATGATTGAAAATCCTCAAGTTATGCAAAGTATTATGAATACTCCATATTTCCAATCAACTCTGCAGGCAATGACTAGCAACCCTAATATGGCCAACAACTTGTTAAGTAACAATCCATTACTTGCTAATAATCCAGAACTTCAGGTGAGAAGACAATAAATATTAGAAGTTATTGTAAAAATTATATGTATATTAATTTAAAAAACTCTTTTTAGTCTCAATTCCGTAGTATGATGCCAGCGTTCCTGCAACAGATGTCAAATCCTGCAGTTCAAGATATGTCCACTAATCCAAATGTGTTATCTGCACTTGATCAAATACAAAGAGGCCTTGAAGCACTACGTACTAACATGCCAAACATTGGTGGATCATTGGGTGGCCAGTCTTTTTTTCCAACACCAAATGCCAATACAACTACTAATGCTGATTCAACTGTAACTAGTGATATGCCATCAACTGAAGGTCAAGATAATAATTTTGCTGAACTCATGAGAAGAATGGTAAGTTTTTAAAATAATGTCTGATCAAACATGATTAAGAATAATATTATTTATTAATGATAAAAATATCCTTTATTTTTTCCCTTTAACTAATGGCAAGAAAATATTAGGCCTCTTAAGAAAGCTTTCAAATGCTACTGAAATTAAGGATGCAATTAGTTTGAAACTATTATATTTTAATATAATGTGTATAATGCATATATAATTTATACAAAACCTTATCGAAATTTCATCGGAAATGTGAATGCCCATTGAATGCTTAGGTCTTAAGTACAGTTATGTTTTTTGTTTATTGAGCCTGTATTTTAAGACATATTATACTTTATTATTTAATATTTAAACATGTATGCTAAGCTATAAGTTTTGTTTTACTCTATTAAGTACTTTTTTATGGTTAAATGTTAAAAAATGAATGACTCCTTGACATTATTTATATTTATAGCTATCACAAGTGCCAAATAACAGTAATCCAGCGGCAAATACTCAGCCACCAGAAGAAAGATACAGTTCTCAATTGGAACAATTGTCTGCAATGGGATTTGTCAATCGAGATGCTAATTTACAAGCATTGATTGCAACATTTGGAGATATAAATGCCGCTGTTGAACGGCTACTTACTAGTGGGCAATTGTCTACTTAACATTCCAAAGTAATAGATAAATATAATACATATTTAATTTTTGTAAATCCAAAAAAAAAAAATAGTTTTTGGTTCAGTCCTACGAATTTATGCATTTCAATTCTTAAGTTTTGGTGCCACAATAACCAAATTTGTAGACATTATTTCATTAAAAACACATTATTTGTTACACTTGAATAAATACATAATTATTTAGCCTTCTAAACCCTTATATATGTTTTGATTAAATTAATGAAAATCGATTTACTTGTTATGAATGGTATTATAAAATATTTAGAAATTACATGTTTTATTATTCAGTCTGAAACTATTTCACTATAATTTATAGAAGAAAATAGTAGTGCTACTTTGTGTTCGCTTTGATGTCATAAAATAGAATCCAAAACTGTTTGGTGTGAACTTTTAGTTTTAAAATTTAATAAATTATTATTATTATATCATTTTGGTTATGTTAAAATAAATAAAATATATTATGTACTAATTACCCAATTGGTTATAAAACAAATGGTATGGTTGATTGAATTGAAATTGAAATTTTTTTTATCATGTAAAACTATTTTAACCAATAATCTCTTAATACTCAGTTGAGAATTAAATAAATACATTTATTAGCAGAAATACAAAATATAATTACAATATCGTTTAAAAACTACAGAGCTTTTCAGGTAATGATTTTAATATTTAGTCACTCTAAAGGTTTTTTCGTATTAAGAAATTGTGTTAACTTTTTTTATGTTTAAACAAATGTATAATTTGTTTTGAATAAATCATAATATAAAATGGTAAAATGTATTTATTTTGTTTCAACATGCAATTTTAACTATAGATTCTATCTGAAACTTTTTGTAATATTAAGTTTCACTTTTGATCTGTTTTTATTTTAGTATATCCATTGTTACGTAAAATATGGTAGAAACTTATTCCTAAACTTCTTATAGTCCTTGGATTAAATATGTGATACTGATTGTACATTAATTAAGTTAATTTGGCTTTTTTAATCGAAAAATTATTGATAAAAGTGCCTCATTAAAAATATGATATGGGTAAAGCTGAGGTATAGAGAAAACATTTGTATATTGTGTATAACTTAATAACATTTGTGACTTAAATTGTACACGGGTGTATTAATTTACACTATGATCAAGTTGTTTGCCCAAAGTATAAAATTTTATTTCAAATGTAAGGTTATATGCTTTACTTCCCAATTAAAAATAATAACTCAACATTCATTGGCTTACATAAATGTAAAAGAAACGAGGTAAGTATAATCCAACTTCCACTCGCTGAATTATATCTGTACTTTTATTTTTATGTTTAGTAAACAAATTTAATAGTTGTACTTATAGCTGAAAAAGATATAACAACATGCAAATAAGTTTAATGCAGTTTTTTCAAACTTACAAATATAATTTATGTGTTTATCAAAATTTAAATATTATTTCCTACTCATCAAATATAGATTTTATTTTCTTAGAATCTTCACATTTAATATTTTTAATGTCTAATTTCCATTAGTAATTTAGTTTTGTGTTATTATTTATTAAGTACAATAAATGGATGACAAAAATGTTGGTCGTTTTTTTTTTTAATCAATTTTACTATCCAACCACATATTGAATTTTATGAATTTTATTTTTCTTAATCTGATCCAATTATCAGACATTAATAATGAATGTGCAACTAAATAAGTATTGTATTACAACTATGATTGCTCATGAATATAATATTGTAAATTTGTAAGGCGATGAAAATATTAACTATATGCAATTCCGCAACATATTGTATCATATATGAAAAAAAATACATATATTAATATTATATTATTATATAAATATTATAATATTGACGCCTAATTGCAAATATTAACACGAAATTACCTAACGCCTTATTCATTTTTGTTTTAATCAAATAGCCGATAGGTGATAAGAGGAATTTCTGTATAACAACTATTCATTATTCGTCTCATAAGTCATTAATCATTATATTATTATAGTATTAAGTATTAAGTATTAACTATTATTCCATATCCATATTACTTGACGATTAAACATTTATACAAAAACTACAGATTATATTTTTCTATTTTAACCTGTAGGTATCTATTTAATTACACTGAACATGAAATATTACAATGTAAATATAGTAAACGACGTACAAAACACAAATTATTAATCCACTTGGATGGAAGGGCGGGGTCATTCTTTCTTATATTTTCATGTTTTAGTGTTTTTATGTAAAGGAGGCCTAACATTAAAACACATGATGTTATAACTCATGAATAAGAAACACTAATAATTATTTTATTATAACCTACCGTACTAACCCAATTGTAAACACCAAACGCCAATTCAATAAAAATTATTTTTTTAAAAACGAAACCTTGTTGCTTGACAAATTCATAATACCTATTTTCCTTCAATTCCATAGACAACGTGTAGTAAGATGGTGTGTTATATTTGAATACCTACCTACCCACTGGTACTAGATAGTTGAGAGTAGTTTTCGACATACTACATCCTACTTATGGAATAGGTAATTAATCGATTCAGAAATATAGCTTATAGCTATTTTCATGCGCATAATATACCTATACCGAAGTATACCGGTAATGGTATACCTACATATATATATTGTATAGAATTAAATGTTTAATACAAAGGTCATAGACATATATTATAAATTATTCGAATCTAGATTTTACTATTATAGTCGATGGTTTGGTATTATATTGTCTAATTTTTTTTTATAATGTCTATAACATGAATTATGAATGGGATTTTGTGAGAGTATAGGATGTCTGTGCGGTAATTTCAGTTAGTTCGAAATTGTAAAGTTTTGTCTGCCATCTTAGTTCAAAATTAAAATCATATAGCTTTTACTTAGGTATATTTTATTATTTAGAATTATTGGTAAACCAAAAAGCCAATATCACCAATTATCCGTATAATTTTTTATTTTTACATACAATTTTAAATTACACTATCCACTAGGTACCTACCTATCATATTATAATATATCTATTGTAATTTATTTCTTACAGGGATATTGTAGTCATAATACAAGTATTTAAAAAATTATAAAAACGATACGAAATACGGTAATATTAAAGCCTAAAGACCTAAATGGAAATTCAAGCCATGGCGTAGATACTATAGGCTACTTAATACTTGGACATAAATACATAATATTTTTGTTGGATCTTGGTTGGCGAGGTTAGGAAGGAAAGCGTTTTTTAACCCTCGAAAAGGGTGACTATAGTATTACAACTGACCAAAAACGACGAAAACTAAGGTTTATCAAAAAATATCGTCCATAATGTAATGTCCAAAAAATGTCAGGGTGGGTCGTTTTACCCCTCTCCTCTCACTCTTGTTATCATATGTGATATGTGTGCTATACTAAACATCTGAACGAAAGTATACCCACCTATTGATTAATACTTAGGTGCCTATATTTTATTATTATATTTTCTCTTTATTTTATTTAAAGACGGAAACGTATTTCCATAAATATTATTTAATCAATTTCAAATTTTACGAACTTTCAATTAGATATAGATACCTATATAGATACTCATCCAAGGACCATATTTAATATTTCCAATAAATCGGATTTTTACAAAAGAAAACCAACCTTATTTACTGCAAATTGTTAAGCAAATGATATTTTTTGAAAATGTTGATAAATTTACCTACTTGAAAAGCCAATACCTACCTAGCCCTTAAAAATATTAAGTAGACGTAACCATGTAACTACGTAAGTAATATTAGATCTAATATTTTTATGGAAGAACAATTTTTATAAATTATGAAAGGTTGATAGATTATCTAATATTAATTATAGGTTGGCACTAAATACCTACCTATATTTACACAAATATTCCAATTATCATTTATCAATGCCTCTATAATATATTTTCCAAAGTCCATTATCCTTATTTTTATTAGTACACAAAGTTAAGCAAACTCAAAAACTTCTTCCGATTTTGGTCTATATATAAGGTGATATAAGTAAGTACCTACCTGGGCTACTAGTCCTACCTTAATAAACATTTTCCAAAAACTCCGATTAACAAAATTATAAATAAAAGGGCAATTCTTATTGACTAAACTATAGTAAGTATTTTTCGTCATAGGACACTCCTTAATAATATAAAAATATCAGTATGTATTTTAAAATACGATCCTTTTAATTATATAAGTGCCTGTGAGTACCTACTTCAAAATTCCAAAATACGAATTTGAATAAATTAATTATTCAAAAAAAATGTGGATGAGCGTGCTAGGTGAATCCCTCTGTATATAGTATACTTATTAAATATCATTTTATGGCATAGATTTATTAATATATAGACTACACTTCCTCAGTTCCTCCTATCCTATTATAGGTTGCCCAAGTTCAAACGTTGACACATTGTCAGAAAGAGATAGTCTATATCAGTGTAATATAATGGGACCTGACTATAGACGTACAGGGCGTATGCTATATTTTTATAAAAATGTTGGCCGCTAGACCTCTCTGTCTGTTATCAGTCCATTTCTTTATATTATATAGATCTATATGTATTATAAATACGGCATACTTAACCGAAATGGCGCAAATACTACAATTTTTTTTCTGGGTTTGGGGGGGGGGGGGTGTTAAAGCCCCTTCTAAAATATTTTTCGAAAATGATACATGCGCTTAGCACGAAGTACTGTCTTTCGAATTGGAGGGACTCAGTGGAAATCTGGGGGAACTAAGTGCCCCCAAAGCCTCCCACCCACCCTATTTGTACCTATATGCTCACATACATATATATAATATGTCTATGGGCTATAGATATACCCACAATAATGTCGGTCTGGCCACTCGGCTACACTCAGCGATTTTTCAATGTTGGGGGCCCGCCAAATGGGAAAATGTATAATTGAATCACTTATGATAGTCGTCGTCAGCTAGTGGGACATTTCAAATTATTTTTGATTTAACGACAAAGTCTGGTTTATTCTACATCGGTTTTGCAGTGCACAACATTTAAATACGTTCTTCAGTTTCAGATGCACAGAAGTTGGGCGTGGACGAATATTTTAAAAACTATTAACATTTTCATAACAAAACTGATCTTATTGATGAGCCATCGATAGGCATTAATGGTAATATAGGTAGGAGCACTAGATATTAGGTAGGCGCATATCTAGATCCTTATTATTTTGCAATCTGTTATTATTGCAGAAGAAATCATTCAACTTAAGAACAAAGATAAAATTATTAATATATCGGGATCTTCCAGCAATTAATTAAAACCACTACTATTTTAATAATAATTTATAATTTATTTAATTAATGTTAATTACATTTTTTTCAATTTTATAATGTGTACCAATTGTAAAAAAAAAAGTAGGTGTGTGTAAAACATTGATTATAATTTTTTTTGTATGATTTATTGTAATAATAAACAACGTAAATGCGATAGATTATATTTTATACGAAAATAAAATAATTTTATTGCAATGCGTTGAAAGATAGTTAAAATTTTTTTCTAAGTTTGCATGGGGCGTCGAGCTCCAATATCGTTTCAGCCAGACCGACACTGCATGTGACGTGAGACGTCAGACACAAAGATAAAATAGAGGAACAATAATATTCGGCAGTTCGTCTTAAATACCGGACATCGAGACGAAATGTCTCTAATGGCCATACATATTTTGTAAAGTAGTTTTAAATAGTTAATTGATATTTAATAGTAAATTAGTCGAATTTTTAGAATAAATTGGTAGTAGGAAAAAAATATTCCGTTCCACCGAATTGTATTCTCTTTGTAATTGGCGATACTGCCGCGCTCTAGTGGAATTGATACCGAAACACATGTTTAGTGAATGTATATATGTAATATGAATATACATATACACACACACATTTATGTAATATATATATATATATATAATTTTTTTAATCAGTCACAAAAAAATGGAGAGTTTCAGCTGCAATTGTTTCGTTTTCAATTTTATTCAATTTCAACACGGTTAACCGTATGTTTTAATGTAACTATTGTTTTTTAATTAGTCTATAGTTGTACAAGAAAAATGCAGTCATAAAACCGGCGCTCTGTTTCGGCCAGGCATATTAAATTTCTTGAAAAAAATTAACGCAATGATAACAGTGTTTATTGTCTTGGGTCACAACGTGTGAACGTCGGGAGAATTATAATAAATTTTGGCGTACAATGAGCTAATATTGGCCAATTTTCGCGGAGGAATATATTCAAACAGGCGCCATGCAGAAAAGGGACCGGGAAAAGGAACAAAACGGTAAGGATGACAAGCGCGGCGGAAAATCCACCGGATCGAGGGCAATGCATTCAGCAGTTGCTGGACGACATGGCTTGTCATCATCAGCCAACTCTAGTGTACTCATGGTTGGCCCGAATTTCCGTGTTGGCAAGAAGATTGGCTGTGGAAATTTTGGGGAGCTAAGACTTGGTAAATAGAATATTATAAGTAACAATCGATAGGTACTGCTCAATGACATACATATACCTAATGGAAGATGATTGGTCTATTTATTGTTATTTTAAAATAATGTCGATTAATACATTACATTCTGTCTTAAAGCATTACGTATATTGTTTATCGTCATTAAGTATGAAACTACATTTTTAGGTATTGCTCATCTTCAAATGTCAATACATAGTTCAATTTTTGGATGTAGATTTCCTACTTGATAGTGTTAATAACATAACATTTGAATTCAATGTAGGTATAACACCTGGGTGAATAATAATTGTTTTATTTCTTTTCCCGAAATTGTATAAATAATGCATTTAACCCATTGAAGATAGTTTACTATTTGGAAATGTTTGCTACAAGACATTCAAAGCAATTAAATCTTAATTTAAATAACATTTTATCACTTCTGTTAGTTTAATGTATAATAAACTAAAGTAAAGCATAGGTAGGCAAATCACTATAAACAATAAATGTGGTAGTTTATTTACTTCAGAGGGTGTAAGTACATATCCACCCTTAAAATGTTAAACCCATCTAACAGTTTCAAATGATAAAAACTTTATCTAATTGCAGACTCCAATAATTTGTGGAATTCAAATATTGTTACCATTAATTTTTTAAAACCACTTATGGAACACTTAGATATTTTATTTCTCTTCATTTCTTATTTTTTTCATTCATATTTTAGGTACGCATTTTATCTAGATTAAATAAAGTATATTTTTAATACTAAATTTATTAGTAGTAAACCTTTTGTTATTATTAATTCCAAAAATATAAAAACCAATACTATGGAATGTCCTTAAAATACAGATTAAAATTATGTTATAATATCAGTCTTCCCAATTTTCAATATAACTTATTAAAATAAACTAGAAAACAAAACTAAACTATTATACAACAGACAATGAAACAATCAATTATCTCATAATAAATACAATATAGCTAACAAGTTTAACTTTTGTTTTTGTAAAATAACGGTTTATGCTGGCTTTTGGTAAATTAATATTATTTATATGTGTTTTTGTGACCATTTTAAGATTTTAGAAATAAATGAATTCAATGGTTATTCTAAGGAAAAAATATTTCTGTATTCATTATTTATTTGAGATGTATACAGAATTTTCTAAAAAAATGACCAAAGTATAACTAAAAATGACCATAAGATGCAAATATGGATTAATAAAAATTGTAACATTAAGTATATTCTTTATGTTATGAATCAAATTTTTTGAGAGACAAATAACATAAGATTCTGTATGTAAAAAAATGCAAATGCATTAAGTTCCAGGACTTAGTAATAATTACCTCATACTACGTATTACATAGTAAAAAAAATGTATAAGGTTGAGTATGAAAAAAATCACATTCAATTATTAACAATTGTTGTCAATGTATATTATTTTTAGAAATATACTGTTAAACATATTAAAAAGGTTTCTTTATTAAAAAAAAAAGAATGTTTACAATTTTATTTTAGTTTGGTATTAAATATGGTTTTTAGATTACCTAAATATTATCATTTTTTTATTACTCATACTATTAATTTTTATTAAACTTATTTAATAATTTTTTGTATTTAATTTTTAGATATTGTATTAGTGGCTTACATTCAGAAATATGTATATTCTTCTGTTATTTCTATGAAATTCTATTGAATTATACCTTATTCAGTATCATTATTTTAGCATGTTCACCAAATTTTTATGTTTAAATTATACAGTTTATACTAAAATTCTAACTTGGAATTTTCAAGTCTATGTAAAGACGATGTTTTAAAATACTAAAATTTTTTACAACATTTAAAGAGAATTCGATGCCAATATCAACTTTGTTTTTCAAATGAGAACCTACATATTTTAATACAAATTGTGAATCAGATGATTCTTCTAAAAATGTTGACTTATTGTTATCAAAATTTAAGCAATAAGTTACTGAGTTATTCTACTTTGAATAATGAGGAAAATAGTCTATTAAATACTTGTACATTTATATAAGCTTAGTAGAAAGTGCCTGTATCAGTAGTCTATAGTATAAAATATTTTTTATTATGTTATTACTTTTGGGTCAACACTGGTTGACATTGGTACACACTTTAATGGTCCTTTAATAACTACTGAGCTTGTGTCCATTTACAAAGTATTTAATAAACTACTGCTATCTTTAGTATTTAAAATAGAATAACTCAGAGTCAGAAACTTTTCATTCAACTGTTGATTACAATGTGACAATATTTTCAAAAAATCATGTGATTCACAGTTCGCATAAAAACATGTAATTTTTCATTTGAAACCCCAATGTTAGTGTTGCCACAGCATATTACTTAAATGTTGTGAAAAAGCTTATTATTTGAAAATTTGATCACTTTACTTTATTATTATATGAATGTCAGATGCATAATTCAAACATAAAAATGAGGTTAACATGCTTAAAAAACACCTCGTATATTACTATTATTTTTAGTTCTCAATTAAATTTAAAACTATTTGGGGTTAAAATATATAAAAATTAGTTAAATTTAAAATACCTGGTAACTTTATCACCCATAATTTAGTTTTATTAAAGTTATCATAGATTCATTTAATTAGTGTTGTTAAGTTTTTCTGATTATTAAAAATGTTGCATTAACCATTTTTCTATTAATTCCCTTAAAGTTTTAAATGTACTTCATAGATTTTTCATGAAGCAAGTAATCTGCCTAATGATATTGCTTTTACAATGATTACCTTTTTAATTTCTATTAGATATGTTTTTGTCTAGTAGAGTGGTTTTAAAACTTCAAGTAGCTCTATCTGACTATCTATAAATTGAAAAATTGACCTATTACCTCCTTAGATATTTTAGGAAGGTACCTAAGATCATTTTTTTATTATCCCACAGATATTTTTTAAATGTAAGGACAATTGTCTTTAAACTTGTAGGCGGTTAAAAAATAACAATTCATAATAGAATTGATTTTCATTAATTTAATGTTCATCATTAAATATTAATTCTAAATATTATAATTTCAAAAATGATATGTTATACATCTATGCTGAATAGGCTTGTTGTATTTGTATGTATAGAGCTCATATTATAATTTTAAATGTAAGTGGTAATTAGGTATTTCGTGTTTATTATAATGAAGGAATGTAAAGTGGGAATCAGTAGGAATTAAGAATGTGACTTTTTCTAATTTTATAGATTTATTTTTATCAAAATTTGAAGTTTTAGACATAGGCAATCGAGTATTAATCTGTGATGTCTTAACTCAATGCTACTATTATATAATATATTCAATAAACAAATGTTTCTTAGTAAATCTCAATATCATGTATTTGTATTTATCTTTTCCGTGGTATAAAAGAAAACATTTCTCTTTATAATTCAAAAAAATGTTGTTGCATAGAACTATTATTGAAGCTAATGCCTATAGGTACTCTATAGCCTATATTTTAAGCTTTTTAAATCACTGAAAAAAAACTTAAAAGTGGCAGTAAAAATGTTTTAATACCAACACAATGAATCATAACAATAATAATAACAATAACAACAACAACTAATCATTGTATTGGTTAATACTTAATGTTTTATCGTAACAATGTTTATTTAAAAAAAAATTTATTTTATTATTTCTTTGCATTATATATAAATGTATTACCTTTGTGTTTACTTTCAATACTATATTAAATTAAACTTGAACTCTTAATAAAAGGATTGTTTTATTAATCCTTTTAAACATTAGCAAAGTGACCCGGAACATTTTTTGTCAAGTTTTGTAGTAATTATTGATTTTATTTCATTTTTAATGTTAAATGCCATTTTATATAAGTTATTATTTATTTTATGGATTTTCGTGTGTCCAATTTTAAGAAACATCCAACACAAATATTTCTATCAAATAAATAAATTAACTAAAATATTTTTTAAAAAATGTTATGTTCAATTTTAATAAAAAAAATTATGTATTTGTAAGAACAATATCTGAAAAACGATTATTATAAATTATAATTACAGTATTTATTGTATGAAGGTTTTTGTGCATGCTACAGTATTTTGAATAAATATGGTGTTTGGGTTTAAATATGATTAGGTATAAAAATTATCTTTGGCTTTCAGGTGATTTTAAATTTGATGACCCTATATTAAAATAATTCAAAATGTATTAAATATGAAATATTCTTAAACAAATGTGTTGTTATCATGCCTTAAAATATAGGGTATGGCTAAAAATGTATCAATTGTTAGTAAATATCCATCAGTTATTACTTATTAGTAATTAATCACTGAAAATTATTTTAATAAATACAATATTTGTTAGTAGATAATATTAAAGTTGTCATTATTCCTATAGTGCAGGATTACTTGCTAGATGTATCTTAATCCAAAAAGATATATCCATATAATATATACATTTTGTACACATTCATAAATTACAATTTGGTTGTATTCTGAGAATATAATCTATCTATGATTGATAAGGTTTGCCCTTTTTGTTTACTTTATGTACTTTGTTGACATTGTTTACAAAGATCAAGTGAATAGGACTAGGACTCGGTGCAAACATTTACATTGTATGTTTGTCATCATTAAGTTTCATTTATTTTTTTCATGTATAGCTTTATAACCAGCTAACATTTTATTTATACCATTTACTATTGGATAATTTCCGATACATTACCTAGTCCGAGGGTGAAACCTTTCAAGATCTTGGTTACATCACAAAGTCTGAATTATCAAATCTATTATTTTTTTCTGTATTAGCTTCTGTTACTAATAAATAACACATTTACATAAATATATTTATAAAAGATACAGTCTATACAGGTCTTAAGCATGAAAAACATATAGTTCTGAAAAGTAAATAAAATAAAATTCAATGAAATTGATTAAAAAGTTTAATTAGAACAATAAGTACTAGAAAATGAGATAAGTATGAAATGTATAGTTAGTCTAGCTATTCAGTTAGTAAGCACGTATCTCTCTATTACATAAAAGTTTTTTTTTTATATTATTCAGTGTTTTGTAACTAGCAGCCTCCCAAAAAACTTATTTAAAAAAAATTTGGATAAAACATGTGAACATTTGTTGTGGTTGGTAAAATTTAGGGGATGATTATGTAAAATGTTCTAATTGATAAAAAAAAAAAAATAATAAAAACATTACATTCAACATTTTTGCTATTTCGTATTCATTATAATGATTTATGAATCACATTGCTATAAATTGAGTTATTAAAATTAATTAATTAAAAGGCAATTTTATTTTTATCCTAAAAATGCTGAATTAAATATTATCTGTGTTCAATATTTTTCTAAGTAATGGGTTAGGTATATAAATAATATTACCACTAAATTAAGAATAACAATGATGTGTTATAGATGTGTTGATACTTGATTTTCATAGATTGATAGAATGATCAAATTCTGTGTGGAGTATTTAATTTTTTTTCGATTAGAAGCATCCATGTGTTTAATTTAAACTTTTTTTTGTTCATTTATGTATAATAAGAAGAAAAACAAACTTAATAGAATTGATCATTATTTTATATTTATGTCTTATTTGGACATATATACTAAACTATATATTTACTGAAATTACTTATTTACCAACTGACCCTAAGACCCTTTGCCAGGTAAATACATTTCCTTTTAGTCAATAATATTTAAGCCCATTTTACTGTTAGTATAGTTTTTATTTTTATTTACAAAATTCAAGTTAGTGCCAACATTTTTTTTATTTGAGTATATATTTCTGTTTTATAATTTTTTGAGTCTGTATATAATAATATTATATTGAGCACTATATAATAGGTATAATATAATAATGAAACTGCCAAATTCTAAACCAAGGTTTAAAAACCGTTTAGAATAATTAGAATAAGTAGACAATATATTATGTAATTAATTAAATCATTTGTCAATCCAATGACCCATGCTGTCGAGGGTAATTTTACCAATAAATGAAAAAAATATTTATATAAATACAATAAATATTTTTAACCAGATAAATCTATTTTTAATTTAAATTTCTGTATGCAAAAGTTAGATCAAGAGTCTCCAATCTATATCCGTCAAGCTTTTTGAACCAGCCAGTTGTCTAATTTTTAATTTCGATCCTAATTATGTTTATGTTAGAAATTGGAGTTATTGTAAGGAAATTAGTAAAATTATTTTTTTTCTCTGTAAAATTATCTGTGAAAAAAATACAATAAAATAATTCTTCATTTTTTTTAATCACATTACATCTCATCCATTTCCGAACAACTTTGGCCTGTCATGTCAAAACATATCTCAGATTTTGACTGTTGTAAAAAAAATAAAGGTTGTCCCTTTAGACAGCAAAAACTAATAAACGATTATTAGTAATTTTAAATGGAATGTCATTAAAAAAAATATTTATTTATTACTAATCTCTAAATCTCATTTTAAAATTAATTTAAAGAATTAATTGTTTTTAATGTGATGGTGTAACTTTTATAATGCTATTGGCTAGTTGCATTTATATGTTATAGAAAACACTGTACCAAAATCATTTAACAAAACTAATTTAAATACATTATTCTTAATGTTAAATAATTATGTTTATTTTATAATACATATTTTTATTTTTTTAGGAAAAAACCTATACACAAACGAACATGTGGCAATAAAAATGGTAATAATCATATTATTATTATTATTATAATTAATAAAGCACAATATTTAAATGACAGATATATGTTGATATTTGTGTAATGCAATAAATTTAATAAGTAGTTTTATGTTTAAAAAATGTTCTATTTAATTTTTAATATTTTAGGAGCCAATGAAATCCAAAGCGCCTCAATTGCATTTGGAATATCGCTTTTATAAATTACTTGGATCTCACGGTAAAGATAAAAATATATATTTTTTTACTATGTGTGAAAAACTTGTTACAGTCTACAGAAATATATAATTTATATACATTTTTAACTTTTAACATAATAATATTTGTGTAATTCCATAGCTCCTGCTTTCTTCTCAGATGGCATACCAGAAGTATTTTTTTTTGGTCCATGTGGCAAGTATAATGCTTTAGTCATGGAACTCCTTGGTCCCAGTCTTGAGGACTTGTTTGATATGTGTGGGCGTGAGTTTTCGCTCAAAACTGTTCTCATGATTGCCACTCAATTGGTAATTGTTATATATTTATTTTTTATAATGATAAAAATGTAATATTCTTGGTGTTCATTAAATTTTTAATTATATCTCTAATTTATTTTTTGTATTGTTTTAAAGTTGCACAGGATAGAATATGTTCATGGTCGACATCTTATATATAGAGATGTTAAACCAGAAAACTTTCTCATTGGTCGCACTTCAACGAAAAAAGATAAAACTATTCATATTATAGGTTAATAATAACGATCAATTTTACTGAATTAATTTGGAATTTGTTCTGTACCATTATCATATTTTTTTTTTTTGAGTAATTTAGTTATTCTTTTAATTTTAATTTTCAATTTCTTTATTGAGTTTTAAAAGGTTGTAACCAGTATTAAGACTTATGTCGGGTTGCATGAAAAATGTATTAATTTAATGGTTCAATAAAATTAAATGGACCGATTATGGGCCACTAAATCATGTTTAAGGAACCATAAGCTCACTATTTATTTGTTAAATGTTAAGCGATTGTCCATGCAATCCTGCAGATTAATATATATACATTATAATTTGTTATAGCAGTGTAAACACTCTTACCAGAAAATGTATCAATTAATTTCATTAATATTCATTGAAAATTTTTTTTCTATAATCTTATGAATATGCATAGTACTGTCTATTCTAGAATAAAAGTAACTTAATTACAAGTTCCAAATTTGTCTACACTCATAAACTGTTTAAACTAATATTATTAATGTTTTATTATAGATTTTGGTTTAGCTAAAGAATACATAGATTTAGAAACAAATAAACATATACCATACCGGGAACATAAAAGTTTAACTGGTACAGCAAGATATATGAGCATAAACACACATTTAGGAAAAGGTATATAGATTTATTTTAATGAAATATTTTTCAGGGTATAATTGTGTAAATTATGTATAAGGTTCATCAATTTGTACAAGAACATCGAGTTCTTAAATAGAAATAAAAACTCATCGATAGATACTATTTGATTGTTAAGTATTTATGAATGATTTTAATCTGAAAAAATTATAAATATTTGTTTGTTGAAAAACATGCTATTATAATTTGAAGTAAATATAACGTTTTTTATTTAATATCTAATAATTAAAACTAATTTAGTTTCAATTATAGCTTTTATATAATTTAAACAAAACTTAATGTTTGTATTATTTTTAATTGGTGGTATGCACCAATAGTTGGGTCCTGGAAAAAAATGTTAGTTTCACTTTAACAGATTTAGTATTGCCTGTAACTTATAATATCATCTAATTATTATAGGTATGGTTAAAACAATGTTTTGTTCTCTTTTTACTAGTTTTTCTTTAGTTTTATTATTTTATGTTTTATTTAATATATTTTGTGATTTGTTGTCTAATATATAATTGGTTTGTATGATATTATATTAATAGTTAGAAACATATAGTTAACAGATTTAACAAATTAATTGTTAATTAATATTTATTTGGCAATTTGATCACGCAATGTTATGCGCCCAAACTGAATTCAAACAAAATATTTTATTCGTCCAGACTCAATTCATACAAAATTGAGAACTCAGATGTAGCCATTTTTTTTCTATTTCGATAATAGCAGTTTTAGGATATATACTTTTTTTTAACGGCTCACCTTATTTTTAATTACTTAGATTGCAATTTGATTTAGAATGTTTATTCACAGATTGTAATATAAAAATATTGAATACTTTATGATGTATAAACTTTTAAAGTTTAATAATTAAGTTAAACTATAATAGCTTAAATTAATTTTTTAATATATTTTTTGCATAAATATAATATATTGAGTTTATATGGTTTCTTGTAGAACAAAGTCGGCGAGATGATTTAGAAGCTCTTGGACATATGTTTATGTACTTTTTACGAGGTTCATTACCATGGCAAGGCTTAAAAGCTGATACTCTTAAAGAAAGATATCAAAAAATTGGTGATACAAAACGAGCCACTCCTATAGAAGTTTTGTGTGATGGATATCCCGGTATTTATTGTAGTATATGAAATGATTTTAGTTCTAATCTGTTTAATTATGTTTTTAGAGGAAATGGCCCAGTATTTACGTTATGTTAGACGGTTGGATTTCTTCGAGACACCAGACTATGAATATTTGCGTACATTATTCAAAAATTTATTTGAGAAAAAAGGTTATGTTAACGACTCAGAATTTGATTGGACGGGCAAAACAATGGTATGTTATGCTTTATTATTTTAAAAGATTTTATTTTTTTATGAGTTATGACTTAATTGCATGAATAACATTAACAAAAAACTAAGTATTTCTAAAATAAATAAATTTATTTACTTTTTTGTGAATATTTAACAAGTATGATATAATAATGAGGTATAATTTATACTATATAGCCCGGTATTGATAAACTTTTTTTCATTCTATAATCCATCAATCAGCTGAAACTTTTAGCTTTATGGCCTTTTAGAATGTTGAATAAACAGAAATTTAAATATCAACTATTTATTTTTGCTGAATATTGATTGTTGACAAATTATTACATTTTCATAGGTAACTAATTATGATGATTTAATTAAACAACATGAAAGTTGTTAAATAATTATTGATTATTATGATGTAGTATGAAAGAATGTTTAGTAAATATTAATTTAGCTTGACAAGTTATTTAAAATGTCACTCTTATTAGACATTTTATTATTACTTTACTTATATTATATTGTATTATTTTTAATTAAATCAATATAAATAGAAGTATATTAGTTGAAGTTAATGCTTGTAACACATTTAAAATTTAAACTGGCGATTAAGTTTATTATTTATTTCGAGCTCATGAATGTTGCTATCTTAAAATTTTATTAATTTTATTATGCATTGACTGTATATTATATACTTAGTGTATCTTGAAGAAATTATTATTTCACTACCAACATAATAATTTTGGTTCTTTTTACTTTTATATATTCTGTGCATGCTGCATGATTTTTTTTTTTGTGTTATCTTATGCTATAAAATCAGAAACGTGGCTTGTTTAACATACTTCGCGTTATACGCAACATAGCCAATGAAAGTCCTCAAACATCTGAAAGCAATTTGGTAAGTCACACGGATAACATTTATAGTGGTCATTAATAATTGTATGGTTTTTTTTTTAAATGCTTTTTCTAAATGTTTGTTGGTTTTGATGATATAATCATAAATAACCAATCATTTTTTTATTTTTAGTGCACATTAGTTGGTTCCATACAGTCCAGTCAAGAAGTTATTTTATCACCAAACAGAGAAAGACAAGTTGCAGGCAACAAGGTAAAATTATTTATAAGTTTAAATTTATTTATATTATTGTTAATTACATCATGTTGTATTATTATTAATGTGCAAGGACAATGACGAAATGTCCGTCTACAGTGATGATAATGATGATAGTGTATTGTTGTTAATCAATAAGGTATCAATTTCATTAAAGACCATTTAATTTTTTATCCTGCAAAACCAAGTGTACATAGTACAAGCCATACATATGTGTATAATATTCATTCAATTTATTTAATACCAGTAGAATCATTCCTGTAAAAATTATGTTTTTTACTGTAACAAGTTGTCATCTTTTGTTAAATGCTAATAAACATTTAGTAATAAGATTCATTGTTACATTCTTATGTTAATTTTTACATTATCATACATTTTTTAGTCTGGAACAAAAGGTTGGCAAGATGGGTCAAAGCTTCCAGGTCACACATTAGGAAACTTAACCCCTGCTGATCGTCATGGAAGTGTTCAAGTAATTTAATCTAGAATAATTATTTTATTAAATATTATAATTTGATTGCATTTATTTTATATTTAAAGGTGGTAAGCTCGACTAATGGTGAATTGGCAAATGATGATCCAACTGCTGGCCATTCCAATACTCCTATTACAGCACAAGCTGAAACAGAAATTGTTGATGACACTAAGTATGATGAAAAAGTTTTGTTTATACATTTTTAATGTCTTATCTAAAACAAATATCGTTTATAGATGTTGTTGTTTTTTTAAACGTAAAAAGAAGAAAACTCCTCGTCCTAAGTGACTAACAGTGGTTAAATGCAGCTCTGAACGAGAAGCTGTCACGCTGTTACGCGCCACCTCGCACTCTAACTCGCGTGACAGTGCCCTAAATGTTCCCGTTCCGACCATTACGTGAGATTGCATTATCCAATAAATTAAATATTATTTTGTATTTAATTTTGAAACATCTCTTTCCTTTTTTTTTTTGTAATTAAATTAATAGGCTACAATATACTTATATCTATAAAAGAAAAAAACATATATTAAAATAACATATAATAGACTGTTAGCATTTGGTCACCCGTGCATTCCGTCAACGATCAATAAAAAAAATGATGCCAAGATGCTTCAATTGTTGACACTAGTCTTGACACTAGACAGTAAGACAGTATAATATTCATTTATTGCTTTTTTATTTGTTAAAAATAATATATAAATGTATATGGTAAATAATTATCAAGTACATTCACGTTCTCTTGTTCAAAATAAAAAAGGACTCAGAAGTATAGATTTTATTTGATTGGTTTGCTTATTAAACAAATTTTTAATTATTTATGTCAAAAAAAAAAAAAAAATACTTAAGTTACCTAAGTAGTAATTTTTTATAATATATAAAAATAAATGAGCCCTACATTAGTTCCTGTAAATAATTAAATTAAATACCGTTTCCATTAACTTTTATATTAAAAACAAATATATGTAAATCTATTTATGTTAATTTCTATTAAGTTTTGGTTCAGGAACACATCAATCAATACCTCACTTACTTTTTCCTATAACTGCCCATAAAGAGCTTAAGTATATTTTTTTTTAATTAAAAATTTTTTTTCTGAGTTCAAGCACTTGGTTCGTCCAGATTGTATAGTAAAATTATTATACTATTTATTTAATTATTATTATTATTATTATTATTATTATTATTTTGTTACTCAGAATATATTTATGACTTGGGTGAGATTACTGCTCTGTTAAAATTCAATCTAAATATGTAATTTCTATTTTTATTATTTTTTTAAAATTTAATATAACAGTTAATTTAAATATTTTTCAATTTTGATTTGATGTAATATTGAATAAGATATTGTTATTTATATCCCAAATAAAAATAATACAAAATGTTTGGTTGTTTTGTATTATTATTGAATTAACGATAACTGTAAAACTTAATCGTCAAAAATGTAATTATGTGAATGTTTTGATATTCTCAAATCTCAAGCTAATCTCATAATTTGATATTCAGTTTTTTTTAAGGTATTTATTATTCCTTAAGAAATAACTTCACATTTAAATTATGGTTTATTATCGAACAATTTTATTCCAATAATAATTAATAAACCGTTGATGAGTAATTTCATCCAAGTGTACTATGAATAAATGTTAAATATTTCAACCTGGTTTTACTAGTGCGAAATAAACAATAATCCAATGGGTTGATAGTTATTTAACGCATTTGGAAAATAAACTGATTTTAGAAGTTTAACTTAAAGCTTCAATTAATGTAAGCATATGCATTCAATTATCTACAATTCACAAAATGTTAAACAAAATAATTGCTTGTGATGTACAAAATACTTATGTAATATAAATATATTATATAACATTATGTTTTTTTTTTAAATTTTTCGAGTAAAAAATATTGTTATGTTCGTGATATGTACATTATTAGCTAATTTTTAGGTGACAACATAATTTTACTACTACTATTTAATTTTAAAAAATAATATTTATTATTATTATAATTTTTTTTTTGATGTTTAGTTTCAAATTTATCATTTTCAATTTTTTTTTAATATAATAAAAATACAAAAAATATTGTGAATTTGATATTATTAATATACCTTTTTATTAGAAAACTAATTATCCAGTTAATGTCAATTTTACTTAGAAAAAGTTATCCTTACGCAAATTATTAAAACATTTTAAAAAAGTGAGAATTATTATACTATGTTGTGGTACTTGGTGGTTACAAACTTTAGAGGTATTGATGATGAAGATATCATCTGCATTGAATTTTGAATACATCTAGACGTAATCTATATTCTATAATGCGTCCATGATGTGGAGAAGTAGCTTTCGCAGAATATTTGGTACCTATACAATAAGAGCCTGAAGACAATCACAAAGTTCTACAGTAGTTGAATATAAAATAGGTAAATTGGAGGTTTAGAGTATGTCATCTCACTTTTGTTTTCTATCTTTGATCCACATACAAGTACAGAGTATTCAACAGTACCAATGACGTGGCATGTGTTGTTAGCTAATAGCTTTAATAGGTAATAAAGTATAGGTAAATTTATATATTGTCAAAGATAAGAATAATATAGTTATATCAATGTTTGTATGTTGATTGTTGGCTAATTTGGCTTTGTTACAATCACGATTAAAGATATATTATTTAATATAATCATAGTTACTTCATTCCAATTTCTTGCGTTGTATTATCATTTTTAAACTAATAATTTATAAATACCTACCTAATCATAAGTCATAATTTGAGTAAAAAATAATGTATGAACACATATTCTTAGGTTTAGGTTTTGTAATAGATAAATTCAGTCTAATATTAAAGCAATTAACAATACAAGATTGGTTCTACTGAATTATAATTGTCTATGTTGTGCATGGGTCGGAGAGAGAAAACAAATTGTGCTCTACATCAGCGTTTCTCAAAGTGTGTGTCGCGACCCACTGGTGGGTCGGATATTTTTTTGAATTATATAGATTCCAAAAAATTTATGTTAGGTACCTCATTATAAAAAGTACATTTTAATTATATTAATTATATTTTTATTCATATTAATTATAAACCTATAAAAAAACAAAATAGGTACCTAATAAAAATGTATACATATTTATGTAATACAAATTTTGTTTTTCACAAATTGTTGAAAAGTGAAACAATGTGGGTCGCGAAAGATTTTTCGGGGGAAATTTAGGTCACGGTATTAAAAAGATTGAGAACTACTGCTCTATATCCTTACTTAATCATTGCTGAAAATGATAAATCTCTAATATTGATTTAATGCTTTCCCATATTAGCAAGTAACAAAATGACCGAACCTACATTTTTTGCCGAGTTTACTATTTTTATTATATTATGCCTTATAGGTATTAAAATGTCTGACTTTTTATAACAGGTAAGGAATTCTGACTGACAATAAATGTTTAAAAACGTAACAATATTTTAATTAGGTCACATTCTCTAGTACCTATTCAATAAAATCCATGATTGGAATCAAATCGTGCAGAATTAGAACAACGAAAAAAAATGTATGTACTATTGCACTAATACAAAATAACAAATGTCTAAACAATCCATGGTACTTACTACTTACATATACATAAATATTTTTTTTATGTATAGGTACTTATAGTGTTGTAGGTACAGATCTTATATGGTTTTAGGTATAACTGTATAAGGTATATTATTTTACAGTTGAGTAACCCAAAACTTATGAAGTTCGATTTTAAGATAGGTTGATGCCAAATAAATTGTATAAGTTATAAGTTATTCCTACTATAGAAAATGTAATAGTATATTTTGTATTTTCGTACTTTTTGACCGGTTACCGGCGGTGGGAGATGGCGTGGCTGCAGTACCTACTAATAATCTATACGTGCATTCCATAATGCGACAACTTGTGTATTTTATGATAGTAATATGTTTTAAAAAAAATAAAATACGAATAAAGTTGTTTTGCTTTTGGTGCCCCCCTCCCTAGTGTTTATAAATGTATAAACTGGCCCTCCAACTACAAAGGGTTGAAGTTGGACCACCCTGTTATAAATTATAGACCATTATACTTGCATTGCTTGGTTATTAACTTATTATTATTTATCAAATATTGTCAATTATCATTTATCATTGAGACATTGACCTACGGTTTTCATATTATTTAGCATTAAATTCAAAATAAAAATATGAAATGAATAAATTTCTCGTCACTTACCTATCGACACATTTTATTTTTGTAGGTAGGAATACCTTTAGGTATTTGCTTAATATTAAGTAATTGGTAAGTTTACGTCTTTACATCTTTTTAATTTTGTTAATTTATTAATTTTAAACGAATAACACAGTATACTCGTAAGTCGCAACTCGTTTAGATAGTTATATATATTAGCATTATCTACATAGGTGGAGGCAGGCTGCAGTGACGCTGACAGCGTTTTCGAAATGGGGGATATGAATTTTTGACTATTATCAGACCACGTTATGTATACCTACATTCATTGCTTTATCATACATATTATCTGACAAAAATAAGCCAAAGCGGGGGGATATGACATCCTCACCTCCCTCCCCTGATCACGCCCCTGGAGGTAGGTACCTACCTACCTATATTATTGTGTTGGATACGGACGTACGGTACCTAGGTAATAATTATAACACACTGTACATTATATATTGTTAGTTGTTACCTACAGGCTACAAGTTACAATCTACCTATGTGTTATTATATTTTATTACTATTCTTACAAACATAAAATATTTGATATTTCAAATTAATGAAAATTAGAATCCATCAAATAACATAAATTACAATAATACCTATATAAATATTATAATAATATATGATGATTGTTTAAGACCCATTGACATCATGTGAGTCTATACATTAAATAACCCATTAGATATACCTACCTATAAGTCAATTATTTTTATTTAAGATGTAGGATGTGTAGGTACTAGTGTACTATTTTACTAGGTAGTTTAGATAAGTACATACGATTTTTCGCTTTAATAGTTATACCTATATACTTTTATCCATGCCGCTATTATAGAATATGAATTCATTAGTTTTGTGATAAATGTAATAGGTACATCGAATTTTATAAATATCGTTAGGTTATGCTGATTACAATGGCAGGTATAATAGCTTATTGCATATTATTATAGCGTCGGACGTCGATAGTTATTTATTATAGGAGCCCGAGTAGGTATGTTAATTTATCTTTATTTATAAATTAAGCGTCTATAGAAGTATCATCATTTTTACAAAAAGTTATAAAAAATGGCTAAAATTCATGATATTTTTTATGGGTACATTTTATATTATACCTCATAAATAGCGATGTAATACTTATGTCATCGGTGAAGTGCAGAAGAAGGTTTTTGAGGCAATTGTCTGAAGTCTAGAATGTGTTTGTGATGAATGTTAAGAACTTAAGAAAAACAAAAAATATAGAATAAAATTAAAGTAACAGATTTTTTTTGTGTACCTTAGTGAAATAATTTATTGGATAATTAAGGTAAAAATTCATATTTTGGATACCTAAGTGGGTCCTTGATTTTTTGTTTTGCTTCAAGTTTAAATATTTTTTCAGCACGCCGCTGTGCCTGTATATGATGATAGCAGTTGTTTTTTATTGTTGTTATTTTATGCTATTCATTACTACGTATAAAAAAAAATGACAACATGCTTGCTAACTAGGCATATATTAGTATAATATTATACAATTTAGTTTGATCGTGTGCGAGTTTTTCAGATATTTTCCATATTTGTTTACATTCTATATACCTAACTGCTTACAGCAGTCATTATGAAATAGGGCATTTTATTGTTGCCTTAAAGTTAATGGTTAAATTAAACAACATTTTTTGGCGAATGCACACTAATTAGACCAGAGTATAATCTAATGTAGGTATCTAATTTATTTAAGTCAATCGTAGTACGAAAATACTGAATGATTAATATTATGCTGCAATGGCAGTTTGCACATTAATATTATGATTTTAAAAAAGTCGTATTTTACACATTTGTTTTTTTCATAGCTTACGTTTTCAGTGGTCAGTGATAGCAATGGTGCCGAAGTGTTTATAATATACTATGGCATAGTACATCAAGGTGCCCCATTCCCCCCACATCATCCCCTCATTTTTTAAATTTAACCATTAGATTCAAATAAAATCACCTACATAATGGTTAATTATTTATGTGTTCGTTTTAACGTAAATTCTGAATCCTCGGCGAGATCCCTGCAATACCATATGGATGCTACAGTACCCCTCCCCACATAAGAAAAATTGATTATGACATCATATAATAGATAAATTAGGTGATCGGTCATCGGTGGCACTGGATGAGGGGCAGTGCATTACTGTATACTAACCTAACAGTGAGTATAAGTAATTGTAACTACCTATTTGTTTTTTAATAAACATAATTTACTTTAGGTAAACCATTCGTTACATCAAAAAAAGTAGATACAAATTTTCATTGGTGGGGGGGGGGGTATATAATCATTATTTCCTAGATAAATCTCAGGGTAGTTCCTCCTGCTCTTATATTATATACAACAACAAAAAATAATGTGGGGTGGGGTGGATCCATCCCCAATATTCCCCCTTTGTGAATACGCCCATGTATACAGTGTATACACGCGTACACATAATCTCATATGGAAGTGTAGAATACCTCATTGCATTCCAATAAATTGATTATATCAATCTCGACACTTCTACATTTTTAATTTTAACTTATCCGTCTTATGCTTCGAACCACTCAGTATAATATTAGGTATTTAGTAAAATTTTAAATGTTTTTTGTTGGATTCTTCCTTAATATTTTTTTTAACTAATGTTTAGGTTATTCGAAGGGTATTATGTTCATAATCAATTATAATTTATACATAAATGAATGCGCAATTTACTACAGGTATGACTGTATGAGTGTATATGGCTGGTATGAGACCCAAGGTATAAGCATTGTCGCATTGAACTATAGTCACTACTCACTATGGATAGAACATAGAACTAACCTAGGTATCAGAACCAATATAAACTAATATGCTGCAGGGTGCAGACATGCAGTTATATATAGCTACACAAATTAAATACTCATCAGCGTTTTGTATTAAAAAAACCTTAATATTTAGACATAATTTATGTATCAGTCATCAGGTAACCGGTAAGTAAGTTTAAGTAAAATAGGTACCTAGATGGCTAGATTGAGTAGATATACGTAAATACTTTATACTTACCTACATCTTAAATTCATACGCGGCTTACGGCGGTAGTAGGTATCTAACTATTTTAATTTATAATACATCAATTGCTGAAAACCAATTAATAATATATTATAGTCTTTTAAAAACTATATTAGGACCTAGGTATACCATTTAATATTTATCCAGGAATCAATAATTATCATTTTTGGTTTTACACGCTTTATTAGATCTAATTATGATTTTTGTTTTGCTACCTACCTGTCCTACCATCTTAAAACTTATAAGTATTATAAAGTGTACCTACTACCTATTGACGTATTGCATAATAATATTTACAGATACAGTCATATAGGTTGGTATAATTACCTACTTAAATAGTTTTGAATGTTTTGATACATTAACAAAAGTCGTTTTGTTTGAAAATAATACATTCTTTTGTAGTTTTCTTTTTGTACTGCAAATTATTCTGCTTATTTTTTGGTGACACTTGTAAGTTTCGAATAGTCGCGTTATACGTAAGTACCTATATAAAAGTGTAGATAGTATACATAGGTAGTTATAACTTATATATACTTATAGGACAGGTACTCTGTCACTCTGACACACTGCTATTGTGCCATATCTGCATAATATGAGCAAGGCATTAACGAGTTAAAAAATATAATTAAGGTAATATTAACTAAGTTAAGTAACTCGCTACTCTTTTTTTGAAACTAAATTTCAACTTGGTAAGTTAAATTTTTAACATATTTAACGTGTTAACTTCAAGTTAATTTTATAAAGATTTCTTAAAATTAAGTTACATTTGAAATTTAATATAATCCATTAATTTATAACTTTGTTGTCTCTAGAAATATTAGATATCCTAGAAAATAAATGGGAAAATGTATAATTGACTAATAATTATTACCGGTTGAGTTTGATATAAACACAATATACAGATAGGTATTTTAAATTTTGTAGATAGCCCGTATCCAGTGTAATAATAATTAATAGTTATAAATTTGTGATTATTGACGCATATACAATATAGGTACATTTGACATACAGTATATACTAATATACTACATACTATATATACTTCGAAGTTCGAGTTACCTATATGATATAACGCATATTGCCATATTGGATGCATGTATATCATTGTCATACTATATTATGAAAAAGAAGATTAAACATATTATTATTATTTAATATTAATTTAAATTTATATTTAGCCATGTAATTGTATAGATGGGTACTGCGGGTGGCGACGTTCCTGTACTTCATTAGTTTTCTTGTAAACTATTACAGCATTAGGTTTTAGGTATCATTCCTCGTTACCCCAGGGTTCGGGACTTATATGCAAAGTGAATAAGTGATGTACAAATACGTTTTATAGTACGGGGAACTCAAATATGAAATGTTATTTTGCATATATTGGGGGTTTTTTTTGCATATTTTAGAGGTTTTTTCATTTTTTTTTGTTATACTGACGCATATTTAACTTTTTTTTTTAACGTTTGTTGGATATCATGATTCAAAATGTATTAATTCAAGCTATCTGCATGTCACGAAAATATTGTGTATGATTATATGAACGTGATTTATAAATACTCAATAAATTGAAAACCATCATGTAGTTGTCTGAGATGGTTAATTGAAAAACATCTGATTGAGATTGCGTACTTATCTACATTCTTACATTCGTATCTATCGCTCGGCAAATGATGAAAATACTCTATCTAGTGAGTAGTGATCGATAAACAGCACCGGTGCACATTTTTTTTTCTTCAGAACATTCAAAACCCAATTTTTAATGATTTTATTGTTATTTTTTTAAATTAATTAATTAATAATTTATATTTAAATTCCAATTTTTTTTATATTTATATGAAATAGATCCCTTTTTAATGACTTTTTAAGTGCTTTTTTTTATTTTTAGAGCATATTTTTATGTTTATCTGGTTTTATTTAAGCGCATATTTTAGTGCTTTTTAGTGCTATAAGTCCCGCCCGAACCCTGCTTATTACCTAGTGACATTTTAACGCCTACGCCACACGTTGTTATTTTACTGTACTCATTGCTTCATTCAGTGCTTAATGTATCAATGTTTGAAATTATTTTAACAATAATAAATATTTATTTAAATAATAATTTCTTAAAAAATTAGATTTTTTCAAAATATACCTACTTGATGGAAAAATAAAAATATGAAAGACAGAAATTATTCACGGTACATAATTAGTCTTGATGATATTTTCGTTTGTTAAATATTTTTATTTTTTTTAAATATCGATTAGTATAAAACTTTAGTATTGTACCTACTTCGTATTTCACTTAATTCAAACTTATGTATACCTCAAAACACGAACTAATGCTAAAAAGTTAATTGCTTAAAGGGGAGTTGCAAACATGTTATTAGTATTAATATTTATTTTTTTATATTTTATTATATATTATCATTATACATTCGTGACTACTTAATTTATTATATTAGTTTTGCTAAATCATTTTTATATTATTTATATTATAATATGCATTATAATTATTATGGTATTATTGGTGTATTGTTTTGGTCAGTCTTAGGTGTTCGTAGCAATATTATATTGTTGGTTGCCACAAAATGGAAAGAAATTTGATTAAAAAATATGGGGAAACCTAGGATCCATTTTATAGATTTATAAAATATGATACTTAAATATGCAGAATAATATTAATACCACACTAAATTATTGAACTTTTCCAAGCTCTAGTTGCAGATAATAGATAACTGATAGGTTCTAATGAACAGGAGAATATATTCACCGCTCAAAAGTACCAAATAACTACAAATGCTGTCAGAAAATTTTTTTTTTTAGAAATATACAATCTAAACGATTACACATTTTTACATACATCTAATACGTATTACGTATTTACGTATAATATGTGATCACTAATCTGTTCATTTACATGGCATGCGTACTGCGTAAATAGATAAGTGGACTGTAGAGAGAAACCGTCCGCTTGTACTTATACGGGCCCCTACTTGTATGTACACTGCATGCCTGTATACCAATTTGAATAATATCTAATATACCTTTTATATAATATTATGTTTGTTTCAGTTTTCCTTGATTAACACAAAATATCAACACAGAATAGAAATAATATACATATCAATACATCTTATTTATAATCAACATACACTAATAGTAGGCTCAAATTCATAAAAAATAAATAATGACTCACAGTGTAATTTAGGAAATTGCAGTAGTCCACTTGCATCCCTCTGCAGTAGTCCATGCAGTCAACATAATCATTGTATAAAATATTAAAATGTGATAAATTAATTATATGTTATTGTAATATAATATGTTATATATACAGTGTAAGTAATAATATATCGGTCTGTTATCTGTATTTTATATAAAAAAAAAATGTTAACATTTAATTAAATATGAATTAATTTTTTTAAAATTTTGAGCTTTAGTACCTATGTATCAGTATGTAATTAGCTTCACTTATCCCACAATCGACACAATACCTGCAATATTATTGATTTTATTTAATAATAGTTTATTATAAAATCAATGTTAGGTAATACCTACATATCATGCGTGATAGCCAATAGATATGTATAAAGTTACCGTTCTACTGTAGACTGTAGGTATTATTTATATTAAATATTTAAATGTCTCTATAAATGTTTTTGCTTTGATAAAAATTATAATAAATTAGTATTTGTTACAATTTTGAATTTAAAAACTTAATTAATATGTAATAATTTAATATTATTATAATAGTATATTAGTATATAATATAATTATATACATTAAAAGCATATTAAACGTATACATTTTGGTATAATAATAATGAAATAATCATTAGGTGCCTCCTACTATATATGGCTATAGTATTATAGTAATTCTTATAAATTACAAATTAATGTGTTTTCAGTTTTGGTATTGCATATTTGCAATTTCTAAGTAAATTTTTAATTTACTTACCGACCGGCCATCACCTATGTACCTATAGTATTCCCTAATTGGTACCTATATTATATTAATCTTGAAAATACCTGAACTCTACGTCACTACATATGCAAGATGATATTTTTTTTCAGCTACGTTTGTGTCTATAAAGTATAAAATCATATATAATACATAATATACTAAATTATTATTTATTATTCCAACTAAATTGTAAATGTACATTCAAATTATATTTATTAGTAATTAATAATCATACATATTTAACATTTAAAAATAATATACCCTATGTTTAAGATGGCTAATTATTACACATATAAAAATACTTATTTATTCCTATATCGCATCTCGTTAGAATTTCAGAGCATAAGTATTATAAAATATATAATTATATAATATTTAGTGTTAGGACGTATAATTAGTATTATTCGAGAAGCGAGTATGACTGGTATGTCCGGCAAATGTTATAAATTATAAGGTACCCTAGGTAATTATAGTAGTAAGTACCAGCTTAGATACTTACTACCTATACGGCTATACATATAGGTCTATCATCTGTAGTTAATAATAATAAAATAAAAAAGCATTCTGTAATATTGGAAATTTTGAAATGAAACTAAAATGAACATGGGCCGAGGCTTGATGCGATGATGTGACCTGCTGAAGAAGCGTTCGACGGAGGTTGGTTTCTGGTAGCAAATTGAATCTAGTTGGTACTTTGGCAGGGTTAATATTGAAAATTCTTAGTCCTTTTTAAAATAATCAGGGGAAAAAAATACTAACATTATCACAGCTCGTTATAGTTAAGACGTCTTTATTTATTTCAATTTATTTCTATAAAATATGCCGGTAAAAAATTATTACGTTCAGTCAAAGATCTTAAACATTTAATACAAGGTTCCTCATAAGTATAGTTCATACTGCAACCAAAAAATCACTGATAATTGTATAATTATAGGTATGTAAAACATGCAATGGTTCTTGCAGAAGTGAATTCAAGTTTCAATCTACTATTATTGTTATGTACTACAAATAGTAATAAATATGCTATAGGCTGTCATATCGTCTCCATTCAAAATCGTTTTTCGTATACAAATACAATGATATATCATTGACCATTGTACCTATATATTTTGTATCATTGAATTCAATTTTAAAACATTGATTACAGTGACCTAGGTAGAGATACCTATTTATTCTACATTTACTGTACCCACCTGACCACCTTTATTTAATATATTTTGTATTTTGTACCTCTATAGCCTATATTATAAAATATACTAAAAATAAACATCACACTATTGCAGCTTGTTTAAGAGAAGTGATTCTTAGAAGCTAAGGAAATAGAGAAAAACGTAGGTATGTTTATGATGCTGATGCATCAACAAATTTTATGCCGATGTGCCATAATTGCCTATATTATACACGCCGAGTCACGTATAGATAGATGTAATGGTTGTGTATTAATATTATTATACAAAAATAAACTTTGTTATTATTATGATAGGTAAGCGTATCAATGTGTGTGTCTGCGCGTAATTCGCTATCGGTTATAATTGCCTACCTATTTTATTATTGTAACTTCGAATTTTCCGTCGTACGAGATTAGTCATGACTCATGGGCGCGGCGGCGGCCGTTAAAGCCGGGCGCCGCGCCTGGCGGTGATTTAGCGCCGTCCGCCGCGGTAGCACTGCGCGTCCAACCGGCGGCCCATCCCTTTTCCCGTCCGCCAATCGACGCCGTCCGAACGGCGGCGAGCAGGTAAACAAGATTGCTTTTTTTAATGTACGGTGTACGTAACGGAGGCCCCGCACGCCGCACGACCACAGTCCGCAGTCCGCAGCATTGGTGGCGAGCCGCTCTCCGACGCTCGATCGTCGGTCAATTTTTTTCGATTATTATTATTATTATTATTATTACTTTCTGCGTACGTCACATATTTTTCCGCACGCTGCCGTCGTACGGGTACGACTCGCCGTCGCGATAATATCGATATCGAATCGCAGTATTGTTATTTATCATAATTATTATTGTTGTTGTTGTGGTTGTGGTCGTTCCGAGCGCACCTTTACAGTTTCTACCGTACGGCGCTTGCAGTTTCGCGTTTAATAGAATAAAACGTGATGTGACGGGTCCGGCTACTACCCGAAATGTGCAGTGCGTTCCGCCGCAAGTTTGATTGAACTTTACGGTTCGACCGCGATATCTGTTCCGATCGAAACTTGACCCGACCACCATGTCTGCCGACGGCAAGTGCCCGTTGAGCATTGTGGATATGCTGCTCAACGATACGGCGACGCTGGACGTCTTCGACAAGCCGGTCGCAGACGACGACGCCGAAGTAAGTCGTTACCTACTGTCATACCGACATTTTTTATTTCACGATTCCGTCGCGTCTCACCCGTCGACCGACCGTACTCCTCGCCCATGTGTCAGTGGTTTACGGTCGGAGGGCGGTGTCCTATGGGCAATCGCGCACGTTGGAATCGACTGGAGTCTGATTTGGATTTTTTTTATTTTTACGCAACCCTAGAGAGCCATGAACTGGGACCTAGGCAATGACAATTTCCTCGACTCTCTGCTGAAAATGGAAAACTTAAATGACTCGGCGCCGTTCGAGTTCTTGTCCAGCAACGAAGACTTCATGTCGAGCGCGGCCACCACGCCGAGGTCCTACGACAACGCCGAGAGCAGTTCGTGCTCTGACAGCGGTACGCTTCTTAAACACTTCCTGTTGCCTGATCATTTTCACTTCCTCTGCTATGTGTCCAATCATCACGACGTATAATATGCTTACCCACATTGCCTTGATGATTGTGTGATAAATATGGTCTTCTATAACCACCCACAGATTTCGTTTATTAATTAACAGATTGTATGTCACATTTGAATTGCTTAAAGGTAATATGTGCATAAGACAAATGAAACATATGTTGTATTTCAATTCCATATGTTAAGTTTATACTGTCATTTTTCTCACAAATTAAACCTTTACAATATGTTTAACATTTAAAAATAAATACTTAAGAAATACCTAGATAATTATTAATTGCAAAAATTCGTAGTTCAATATTCCTACATAGTAACCAAAATTAATTATCTAAATAAGCAAAACTAAATGCATTATTAGATTTTTTATTTGAGGTATGTAAGACATTGAAAAGATTCATGCCTTTTCCCTGGGTCTAGTATAATTTTAAATTTATAATATTTTTATTCTTATTAATTAATTAAATAATAAATATTTTTTTTAGTAACTACCTATATCACAATATGATCCAAAAATTTAAATAAAAATTGATTAGGTACACTGGTCTTATAGTACACTTCTGATAAAAGTAAATATGTATAGGACTTTCATCTGTGGATAATATGCCATTCAATCCAATATCAGAATCTTCTAAGTCTGATGATGCCGTGACTAAAATGGAGTTCACATATGATTCTTTCGTCAAAGAGGAAATAGTCGATATTGATGATGAAGTAGTAATTGATGATGACACGACTCAAGAAAACATTGAAGAAACTAATGATAAAGATAATAATATTTTAGAAGAAAACCCTACTATTATTCAACAACCACAATTATTGAAAACTACACCTCGCACAGTAGTTATATCACCAAAACAGTCTAAAGGGCCAATTGCTATTTCTAAAAATTTGTCAAAACCTGTTTTTATACCAATAAATTTATCTAATGTCAAAACAATTAAGGTGAGAAGGGTTTATTTTGTTTTAACCAAATTTGAATATTTATAATTTAAATATATTGTGTAGGTGGTTAATCAGAATGGTAAAACAATCAATGCCGATGCATTCAGACGATTACAGTCCATAAACAATGGAAGAAGAATATTTGTGAGGAATAATGGTTCAATGGTCTCAAAATCCATGCCTGCTTTAAAACAGACCAAAGTTGTGATGTCTGACTGCACAAGTGATGAGTCCGATTCTATGTATCCACGGCTTCATTTATCGAGTAAGTTAATCAATTTAAGCCAGATGTGGATAATAGCTTTTAATTGTTTTATATTTTATTTTTACTTATAGATGAAGAAAGAAAATTAATGGAAAAGGAAGGGATTAAATTGCCATCACATTATCCACTAACAAAACATGAAGAAAGAGATTTAAAGCGAATTCGCCGTAAAATAAGAAACAAAATATCTGCACAAGATTCAAGAAAACGAAAGAAGGAATATGTTGACGGTCTTGAAGAAAGGTTAGAAATAATGAATGCTAATATATTTGATTTAGATTTATAGATTTAATACATTTTAATATAATAAATGTTATATTTTAGAGTTAAACTATGCTCTGATGAAAATAGCAAGCTTCTTAAAAATGTAAACACACTTCAGACTGAAAATGAACGATTGAAAGCTGCTTTAAAACGTTTACAAAATGTTATCGCTCCAGGTGGTACAACAGCACAACCTGCCACATGTCTGTTGGTTCTTATGATGTCATTAGCTTTAATAGCAGCACCTAATTTGAGGCCTACAGTAACTGACGAAAAAGATGTATTGTCTATAGAAGGTCAGGAATCCAATACAGCTGTTCCAGGTTTGTGTTTTTCGTAATAAGTTAGAATATTTTGTTTAAACGGCATATTTTTGGCAATTTTTAGGTCGATCAAGAAACTTGTTATTCTCAAAGTCAGGATCACCCTTGAGCACCACCAATTTGAAGGATATGCTAAATATGGTAGCAAATGGATCATCTGCTGATGGACAAAGTGATACCATTATGGCTGAACTTGGCGAGCTCTTGGATTTTAATAATTTAGCCCGCAATAAAGATCATGATTACTCCAGAACATCAATGGATGATTATTATATTCCTGAGTCTGATGATGGTTGGACCAAAGCTGAAAAACGCCCTGCTCCATCTGAGTGGTTTGATGAGTTAATAACGCCAGCTGTAAAGAGTAAGCTAGATTCCAAGCGTGTGATTCTTCTGTCTAGCGATGAAGAATCTTATTAAACGAGAAAAGAAATTGTATTGGTGAGCGCAACAAGAGTTTTTTACTGTATGTCACTGTTGTACCACTAGTAACATGTTTGTTTTCTAGTGGCATAACAATATCTCGATTCCATTTTTATTTCGTTTCTCTGAACGTATAATTTATCTTAAGGCTCTTCTGTAAACCATACTTTTAGATAAATTTTATTTATAAACCACAAAATTGCTTTTTAACTATTATTGTTTGATATTTAATTATTATATATTTAGTATTAGGGCTATCAACTAGGTAATGGGACACATAAACAATACTAGTTAATTTTATTATTATAAGGAATGTGATTTTTTAAATGTTGGTTTGTGTAATTTTTTTTTCTTAAAAATATATTGTATTATCTTTTGTTGCGTGAATCAAATTTGAATTTTAAGAATTATTCATGAATTGGAGAATTTTTATTCATAATTTTAAACAGGTTATAAATTATTTCCTCTGTTTTTATAATGTCATTGTTGAGAGTAAATTCTTAACCATCAATCTATCAATAAAAATTAAAAAAAAAAATCACTGAATGTATTTGCTATGTACCATATTACTTGGTACAATCTTAAATTAAAAATACTTAATTCATTAATTATAAATCAATTAAAAATAACAATTTACAACTGTCAGTAATAATAAGTATGGTTTATCTTATTTGATCAAGTATCTGTAATGTATGCCCATAATAAACAGTAAAGATTAAGCATTTAAAAAAGAATTTTTAATTTGTCTGCTATGAAAAATATTATTACAATTTAAAGAATGATTCATAGGCACTTCAAAAACGCATTATATACTAATATAATATGTTTATATACACTAATATCTCAGTAAGGTGTCATTGCTAATTTACATTTTAGGGATAAATATAGTGAACTTTTCGTTTTTTTCTGGCATTTTGCCTAATTTTGATTTTTGTGATCCCAGACAAACGTCTTGTTAATCTCGGCCATTCTATTTCTATTAAAATAACGGTGTAGCGCTTAATGGTGCTTACTGCTTGCTAAATATTATTTTCAATTCTAATTTAACTGGATGTTGAACTTATGAAAAGAAAGACATTTCACTGTGAACAAGACATTGTCGTATGCGGTCAAACTGGTTCAATTGTAATTTGTAACCACCACAACCATTTCATTCAGGAACTAACACGCATATATTATGCCGAAGGTTATGTTACAGTGTAAAACCTTTCTAATTCAGTTCGAAATTTGAAAGCGCTGCGAACTTTATATACTCCAAACGTTCCATTTTCTGGGTGACTACGTACAATATTTGATCTTCGAGAATTTCAAGTGTTCCCGGATAAGATTTGACTCACGATTTATACATGCGTCAATGACGTCATCCGTCTTTCACGGCGTGAAGCGGTGGGCGGCCAGACAATCTGATTCAAATACGCCTATCATAATTTAATGTTTCACATTTATGCATTGACCGTAAATAATGTATATACATAATAGATGTGATCGTTTAATTTGAGAATATTATATACATTATACAGACAGTACGTCTTTATAAAATATAAAGGTATACCTCACTGGGTCGAGAATAAATAATAATAATTGCGAAAGTACAAATAAATGGAATACCTAGCAATTAATGTAAACTTTGGTAGGGCCAACTGATGTTCGAGAATTTGTAGATAAATATCTGTCGTGAATCTATTTTTTGGAGCTTAAAAATATTTTCTATTGGGTGCCTATAATTATAAAATAAAAAATTGTTTATGATAATTTTGACCAAATTAAGTGTCGTAGTCGTAGTCTATTATATAGGTATTCATCATGTATTGTTATAGTTTTAATAATTACATAACATTATTGATCCATGTGCGTTTCCGTGACATTTTGATGGTGATAAGACAGCAGTTTTGCTGTCATTCCTATATTTGTTTCTAGTATACGCACGAACAGTATGTTGCGGTAAAATAGTACATGCTCACGTTTTTGTTCAAACAGAAACTTGGTGTGGCATAAAATTGGGATGGATAAATTCGTTTTGTTGATATCGGTTTTCAGAAATTCGCTTTTGGTGGTAGTTGATTTTAGCACGCCGAAAAAAATCTTCCCTTGGCACAATATTAAGTATAAGTACCTATAAGTGGTCTTAATTTATCTGCACTTTTACCATAATCGCGGCGACCGCATGATATATTATTATTATTATTTTTTACTATACACGACGTGCATTATATTGGTATAATAAACTAATAATAAATTATAATGCTCGCCAAAAACCGTCTGCAGTACGTTTTTCGATTCCGTCTTAGGTTAGGCGTTAAATTCCGCTACGCATTTTATCGACATTTCCACGATGTAGGTAAACTGCATTAAAAAAAAATGTATATATTATTTACACCTCCGTCACCCCCTCGCCAAAGTCGGGTGTGCAGGCCGCGGCAGTGTGCTATTATACCGTTATGTCGAAGTTATGGGAATACGATTCGTGTTTTTTGTTTTTTTTTTGTTAGTTTTTTAATTCGTTTCGACCGGTCGCCGCCGTGTCGTACGCTGGCCAATTATACTCCGAACCGGTTTGCACCGCCACCTCCACCACCTCCGCAGGACCAGCGATCTCCGATGCTGGCGCATATAGAAAGCCCGAGCCATTCGCTCGGGCTGCTGGAACGTTAGACGTTCTTTACTCTTTATTATAGTTCAGTAAGTACCTATATATAATAATATACGCATGTACCGTTACACGGACGGTTGTATATTGAGACCGAAGAAAACTTTCGCGGCGCGTCGATTTTAACGTCGTTTTCGACGGACGTTTTCAATAACACTCACACCCGCCCATAATAATACTATCTGCGCCGGTCGTCGTGTATTATAATGATGTGTTTGTGTTACGTGCGCCACCCGGACAAACGATTATATGCTGGGTAGCGACCAAAAAAAAACTTGATTTTTTGATCGTCTGCAATCATAATAGTATCGTAATATTATTAATAATTATTAATTATTATATACAGGGTGTCGTATATCACATTATATACATCACCCTGTATAATAACGAATAAAGCCCTCGTTACTTCCTTCTATATCCAAGATAATACTATACGCGGCCATGCAGGGTCTTCCAAATGTTGTGTGACAAAAACTGCGGAATCACTAAACAACCATCATTATAATACCCACCATTTTTGTCACACACAATTTGGAAGACCCTGTACCGCGTAAGATAATATGTCATACCTATGTGTGCGCTAGTAGCTACCTATATAGACGCTATAGCTGCTGGTCGTATGGTTTTTTTTACTATTCATTTAACCTACCTACGGATCGATAAAATGGAATTTTAAAACACATAATAAATACCTACGTATTTTATTATTTTTGCGACACTTTAAAATTTCTTATGCACGCAGTTGTACCAACATAACAACCATATCGACTTGATTTTTTAAAATATAGTACATGTTAATGGTCGATCATCGATTTTGGGTCTCTACTTTATTAAATAATATAATGTGGTCTATGACAGTATGACACTAAACAGTTTTGAAAATTCATCAATGTGTTTAAATGAAAATAATTGCATGGAATTCATTAAACTAATAAGCTACATTTTCTTTTTATACAATAATTTCTGTGTGTAGGTTCTACGAGCTTATTAAATCGGAATTCGGAATAATCTACCAAAGAAGCACATGCATGAATAGGCACTTACATTCAATTAATAAATATTTGTAGTATGGATTCGGCTACACAAAAATATCTATTCCAATATAATTTTTATTGAAATACTATTTTCGAATTTTCCAAACTGTTTAGAGTGATACTTAAGATTTTGATGAAGTATAGTATTTACTATTAAATAGTAAGTAATATCAAACCGTCACGACTGACGAGTTCGCGACGATGCCACAACGCCACTTCGCGCACCGTTGCCTATTATGCTGCAAATGGTGAATTGTTTATTTGTTATATTGTGTTGAATTTATACTGAATAGAGATAGAGTGCATTATATTATATAATGTATAAAAATATAATGTGTTACGGGCAATGTGCACATTACCTGGGCAATTTGAATCGCCAATACTAACAAATAGGTTTTTGTGCAATATAATATAGGTACTTCGTATTAAATGTACTATTATATCTACTAATAATTATATAAAACTGATGGCAAAAACAACAAAAAAAAAATTATATTATTACCTATTTATTACATTCTGAATATTTTAAAACAATTATATAATAATGATAGTAATTCATAGTTATATCTTATATACTCATAATATTGATGGCACAAAGCCACAATGTGATATAAGTCGATGAGTTATTATTTATTATTTTATTAAGATTATTCAGAATTTTATCATTATCTATTTAATGTACGTGATTTACTAGAAGGGCTCTTAGAATTTCAACGTCTATCTGTTTTTCTGCACTTGCATTGTTTATTTGTTTTGTATAATTGCGTTCAAGTGCGTCGATCATTCATCAGTATAATAGAAATTATTATGATTGTTTCAAAATATCCAGAATATAATAAACTTGTAACAATTAATAATAATATATTGAAATAAATAATGCACCAAAAATTTGTTTGTATTCACGTTGCGAATCAAATCGCATTCGGCTTGCGGACACATATTTTTATCCGGCTTGTAGGCAAGAAATAAAAAATACAAACAGTAGTTATAACCAATACGTTCTTTTTCAGAAGTCTTCAAACTTTTTTTTTCAAAGACCACATGAAATATCAAAATATTTTAGTGGGTTACAAGTGCGTAAACACATACAATTTTTAAATTGATAAAAATACGTGTTTTTATAAATATTTAAAAAAATAGTTCTTATAATAAACTTAAATACACTCATAACTATATAATTATGACACAGGTGATAATTGACACGTGAGCGAGATGACGATTTTGGATATTACACATATTTTTTAATTATTTTCTACCTTTAGGGGTGGGGGGACTTGTTCGAGGGACTGTAATTTGGCGACCTCTGTTCTAGTGTATTGTAATTTTTCATTTTTGTTCGTTGGTTTTTACTGACGTCAGCGATTTTGATAGCCCGTGAACAGTTTTTGAGATTCCTATAATGTGGGCCTTCAAAAATATTAATTGTTGACCCCTACAGTGCCATATATTCAGCATATTGTCGTCCGTAACATATAATAAACACACGCAAAGCTGTCTGCCAGAGGTATAACAATTCTTTTTTTTGTGCATACATAGGTAGTGTAATACTGGCACATTATTGTTGTGTGCAAAACTTTCGAGTGTGTCCCCGTATTATTATAATATAAAGGATAATATAAGTATATACATAGGTTTATATGGGTGTTATATATATAGAACGTTCGGTTATTATTGAACACGGATAAATTCTCCTCCTTCAGGTGGTCTTTACCGAAACTTCTTATCCTTTTAAAGTTTTATGCGCTTTTAGCAATGATGCATATATAAAATATATATATTTGTACGTATATCGTATACATATATATATATTATATACATATCGAAATAACGAGCAAACACGATATTCCATATATACATGTATATACACTGCGCGTTTTGTGTTTTCTGGAGGATTTCAATTTATTTTCCAAAAGTTTTTCTTAATTCTCTTGAATGGAAAAGAGTTTGCTCGGAAGCCCGATTTTTTAACGAGTAAACATCGGTTTGTCCCTTCACTATATCGCTCTGTGCTGCAAACGTAATAACGGTAATAATTAACTGTAAAAAAGGCAATTAGATATAATAGTATAATATCGAACCGCACCGTAATATTATACTCTGTATATAATATTATTATGCGATGATACTGTTGTTGTACAATACCGAAATCGGAAAAGCATTTACCAATGCGATGCCAAAATTTGAAAGAGTCTCTTATTAAATTTTGGTCAAATAGATGAAAATACACCGCACCCATTGAAACCTACAGACGTATCCACTCAAATCTCGTTTGTAATGTTCAAGAAAGGTTATTCTGTACCCATTCAATGACGATGATACAAATAATTAAATAATATAGGAACTTATTTTATTGTGGTGCGGTGATGTTGTTGACGTTTTTAACTGGCGATTTAACACCGTTCCAATAACTATAGGTATTATATCTATAATTTGTCGATTTATTGCAATTAAATTTGTTATTAATGATTGCATGTGATAACCTATTTGTATTTTTCTATAGTCAACAAAAGTCTACAGAAATATTATATTATATTATGGACTGTATAATAATATGTAAGAGTGTAAGACGACCTTGATAATCTGTCAGAAACGGGACCAAGAGGGGTGATGGATAACTGAAATATGGACAGAGACGGCTAAAAAATAAAAAAATAAAAATCGTCTTTAAATTTTAAATATTTTTTTTGTTTGTTTATTATTTAAAAAAAAAACTATTATCTCATTATCAATACTGTAAATTAATTTTATTATTTCTGAATGCCAATATTAGGTAGGACGGTAGGTACTTTATACATTTATTTAATTATGATATAGGTAAGCACTATAAGCATATGAAACAAAATTATTTGAAAAACAAGTTATTTTGGGCTCATCTAACAGAATTCCGGACTTTTTTTTATGGTCATGCGATGACCTTTTGGTTTTTTTATTTATAGCCTATTCATTCGATACATTATTATCAATTATCATATTATAAAGATTAAAGAATTATAGAATGTATAGGTATACAGCGTGTGGTATTTAGTGGGTGTGATGTTTAAACGACTATCACCGAGCACTCACTATCTTGAAGTATTGAAATATTTTTTTACACAATTGTATGCCATTACCAAAGAAAATTATAAATAAACATAACATATTTTTAATTCATTTTCCGAAGTAGGTAGAATATTTTCTGAAAATAAATATTTGTTGATACATGAGTATCGAATGAGCTCCGCTAAATGTCAAATTTTAACTAATAATTAAAATGTTAACTCGACGTTCGAAATTCGACTCTTAAACGTATCTAATTTCTGGGGAAAATATCCCGCTTTAAAATATGAAATTGAAAATGGATGCGGCGGCTGTCATTCCGAAAGTATAAATTTAAAAATCGATAGCAATAAAAATAGTATAAAATATTTCCAAAACCTCTATAATGTACAATCAGACGAGTGTTTACTTAAAATAAAAAAACACCAAGTACCTATATTATGATAAATAATAATATCGTATTCGTATACTACTCATCTGAGGCGAGTTGTGCAATTTTCGCAGTGTATACGTTGGCATATTGACTGTCGGCGTTGTGTTTGGAAGTATAATATGGCAGGCAGGTATGTATATATAATACTATTTCCTAGAGGTCAATATTGTTTACGTGTTTATTGGGAACGATAGATGTGTGTTTGTATATATATATATATATATATAGACAGTTACCTACTCGACACAATACGATGTGTTATAATACAGTTATGTGAGCTATGAACAAACTGCGCAGTGGCGTAATGCCGGTACGGAATAATATTATGGCGTAGGTATTGAAAAAAAAAATACGGTTTTATATACACTGAGATTTTTATATAGCGAATGCGATCGGAATAACAAATCATTTTTAGTGTTTAAAAAAATGTATATGATATAGGTACGCATGTAGGTATGGTTATATTTGTATATACGTTCAAAAAAATGGACTCGGTGCCGGTGCTCCGTTCCTAATTTATTCGATAAGCTAAAAAATGATAGGTATTTGGTATACAGGGCGATGCTCTCGCGCAAGCTGGGAACCCCTATGTTTATCGTTTTGAACACGAATTTATTCTCGAATTCTGATTTTTCCAGTGAATATTGTTGTCTTGTATAGCTGATGTTCGAACGGCAATATCATTATGATATAAGTTTTGAGTTATTCAACATTGTGTATACACCGAGGGGCAGGGATGATATTGTAGGTCCCTGGTCCACCATAATGGGTTTGGAAGATATTGATGCTATTTTGGGCTATGATGATTTGGAAATTTTAGCGATTAACATTATTAATGTTGAATACAAATGTTGAGCACATTGTACAGATTATAAGTACTAGATTAAATATTACCCATGTACTTTTGTAAAACCTCAGTATAATTGTCCTCAGTACATACATTTTTATAGCTCGGAAACTACAAGTTTGTATTTAAATTTATAAACGTAGACATTTTCGAAAAAAATAATCTGTTTAATAATTTATAGTATTTAATGTTGGTTATCATTTGGAAAAAAAAACTACTCCGAAGGACACTTGTTGAACGAGTACCCAGAATATACCTAGCACCTACCTATATCCATTTGAAAATATGGCCCTTAAGTGTATATAAATTTAAAAATATTTAAAAACCCCGGAAATCGGAATTCGACGATTTTGTTTATTTTTCGTCATCACCCATGTACAATATGTATAGTCTGACGAACAAACGCCAAAGAGCATGTTCGGTCTGCGAATCACACTGTACATACACTTGTACGTCTATTACACAGAATATAGTGTACGTACTCGTGGTCTTCACGCCTATTAATATTTTTTTTCGCTCAGTTTTCTGGTCGGCCGCAACATATAATATAATATTGAAACGTTATTAAAACGATACGTTTAGCTACGAGTGCGTTGCACGCATTTATATTTTATGGTACATATAATGCATAACGCGTGTATGCACTATAATATTATGTACATATAAATGCGGTATATTTATAGTTTATACATACCTACGATAATGTATACGCCTGTATATTACATTATTATCATTATTATCATTATTACCATTATTGTGTGGAAGCGAAACGAAAACTCCGCACCGACGTACAGACCATCAGTGCAATTAATAATTGTACAAAAACCGTAACTTTCTTTAAGCTAATTGTTATATTATTAATGAGATGCGCGTGCATATTATTATCATGTACATCGTTGTACATATGTATACGGTTTTTTTGTTTTGTTTTCAAACGTGTGAATAATTCATTAAAATAAAAAATAATAATAAAACCATTCCCGTGGTTTCTTCCGTTCGTTGTATTATACAGAGTGATTCGCCATCCTAATCATGGTAATATCCTAATCATGCATCCATTGATTTATCGTGAATGCGTTTATTCGCACTATAGTTTTTGGAATTCCAAAGCAAATAGGTGTCCTTAAAGATTAAGCCATTAAAGACCGACATCGTAAATTTAAATACTGAGATTTTTGATGTCATTCGTCTTATAGGGGCCTGGCCTAACGATACAAATTTCTTTTTTTCTTCCAATTTTATTGTAACTCATTAAACAATTTATTTTATAAAAATTGAATGCACCTAAATCCGAATTTTAACTAATAGTTTTGAAGTTAAACTGTGTGTAGTGTGTACCAATATAGAATATTAGGAATTGCAATATACATATAATATTTAACATATAAGCAATGACAATTTTTGGGGCTACATGGTTGTACTTAAAACATAAAATAGACGATATAATATTTGGTATAATACTGTACTTACAATACTCATTTTTACTTAAAATTCATGTGCTTCTTTATATTGCATTCACCAATGAGGTATATGTTTATTTGAAAAAAATAATGTCGTATGTCGACCCAGTTATGATTACGCCATTCTTGTACATTATGTAAAAAAACCGAATGAAAATATTATTGTCTTTAAGTAGGTTTGGTAGGTTAGAATAAATGCTTATCACCTAAATAATGAAATGATAGTTAGTATGATCGGGGAATCACTCTGTATACTATATTATCCGGTGTTTAATAATGTTTTTCTACCTATGCCGATTTTTTATCGTGTTTATTTTTGTTTACGTTCCGAGACGACTGCAGGTAATTAGATGGAAACAATTAAACATTATGGGTTTTTTTCATACGAACGATTCGTCATCGCTCGTTGCCGCAAAAGATGAGCGGGGAAAATTAAAAAAATTTTGATGGGGAGGTGAGCAGTGACATCTCTACAAGGTACTTTTCAAAATGACGGTTTAAAATGCATCGTATAAATTCATACAATCATACAAATAGCATACAAAAATATATAATGAGAATACAAAATTAAAATTTTAATGCGAGTGGGTGGGCGGATCCATGTGACATTTCACCAGTCCTACCTCCTTTTTTTTATAACTCAGTTATTTTCAGTCCCATACAAATGGTGCCGTTGGTTGTACAAATATATACAAATGGTAGCGTCATCATTTCATCAGTGGCAAGACTTTAGTAATGTAATGTGGTTGTCTATTGAAAACAATATTTCCCCCCTAAAAAATAAGACGGTCGTCTGCCACTGACCATTATTGTACATAAGGGTAATGCTGAATTACTCTCGGAAAGGAAAAAGGTAATTTTCTAACCGTGGTTATAAATATAGGTAATGCTGTAATTGCCCTGTGGTTACAAATATATGTAATGTTTGAATTTCACTTGAAACCCTTTTATTAACAAAATTTGTTTGATATTTAGCATAAATCTACTTTTGGAAGAATAGAATTTGTTTTTTTAATATCTAAACTAAAGTTGATTTTTTTTCTCAAAATGGTTCCATATAGATGCGATTTAAAAATAGCAATAGGAAAGTATGTTCATTTTTTAACAAGTAGTAGGTACCTATGAAATAAAAAAAGTATGAATATAATTGAAGTACCTATCACATAATAAAGTTACAATTTAAAAACTACAATTTGAAGATATTTGCTTACGTTTATTAATTCTAAACTAATTACTCATACGCCGTATAAACACGTGTAATAATGTCGTTTCAATACTTATTTGACGGACACATGTTATGTATATCATACATTCGATTTCAGCTAAAATTAATATTTATAATTTCTATGTATAATGAGCCATGAGCAGATCGAGTGTAATTCAAACAGTTTGGTTTAGGTAAGGGGAGTGTGGCAGTTCGACAATCACTATATCGTGTTTACATCATATATTTATAGCTATTGTACCTTCCCCGTTGCAATGCTCGACCCCTTGAGGCCTCGAAAACTAATGGGCAATGATGATGTATAGTGTATGTGGCATAGAGCTTATATATATATACAGGAGGGGTAGGAAATTATTTCCTAAGGGGGCCAGACACAGATTTGAAAAGAAATTTCCAAGGTTTAGAAATCCTTTTTTGATTAGAAAGTTATTCTGCGGGGTTTAGGTACACCGAGAAAAATAACGAAAAAAAACCATAATTATATTACATCTAGTTAAATATTTTTGGCGATCTGTTTATTTCCCCTCCATGGCCAAGATGTGGACCACCGGAGACCTATTGCTGAAACCTGGTATGCTTTAATGTATAGGTAGTAAAAGAAATATAAAAAAAAATGATCGTCCATATGGTTAAAGACAATGGTATACTCACATAAAAAAAGCTTTTTCAGTAGCCGTTGAATGAAAATCTAATATTCATGTTTATAATCTACCAAACGTAATACAATGGTCACATATCGAAATCTATCAATTTTTTTACGATGGTGTGACCTGCATTGGCTTGGCAAACTAGACATTTTTCACAGGCCTACAGTCATATATTATACGTAAGTATACTTATATATTATATTATATTTAACTCGCAGTGCCAATTATCCGATAAAAGTTACATTCGCTGTAATATTTAACCACCTGTCGTATAGTTATTACTAAAAAAATATACAGTAAATACTACATTTTTTTTCTATTGTTCTTAAGTTACATTGGATGCAAAGGCCATTAGTTACATTTTTTTAAAAGCTTTTTTTCAATTATTACAATTTTTTTTCTTTTAATGAACATTTCCATGGATGCACATAATACTCAATTGCCCCCTATATTACCCATATCCAACATTCCTTAAGAAACTCAGAGGCGACCGCCTCTCGATTACCTCCTTTGCCACGCTATTGCCTGCATGTCACGCGCATGTCATCAAAACGAGTGACTGAAAATTACGAAAGCATTACAATAACGAAACAAAAATTAAGCGTAAATACAAGTCGAAAATCGGCCAAAAACACTGTAATGACATCGCAGCCTATAATCTACTCGTGTATCGTCGTATAGGTACAATAATGTTATTTACACGGCCGCAAGGACGAATGTCGTAAGTCATCAGTTATTATTATTATATTACTATAACAATTAATAATATTATTTCCCGCGAAAAGTCGCGGTTGAGAATCGTCTGTGCCAAAAAAAAAAAAAAAAATAACAATTATACTTTGTTCCTATATTATATAATAACGTTTTCTGGCTTTCATTTGCTGCAGTTAGTGGGCAATGACAAGTTAATAGTTATACAGACCCGCGCAGCCGACTTACGTTGAATTTTAAAAACAGGTGTCGGGTCAATCAACTCTACGGAATAATATTATTATATCAGTGGTATTATACTTCGACCAAACGATTTTTGTTTTTCGTTATATATGCAGTCTAGGAATTCCAGCTTGGGTGGTGGTGGATACTTATTTGGGGGGGGGGGGGATACCCGATCGACCTCCCTCACTGGGCATTATGATTTTTCATTACTCAATTTTATACCACTGATTTGTCTACAGCGGCTATTACACGGTAAACCGTGTCGCATATATTATAATGTTTCCTTGTACTTATTATTATTATATAGGACATCACATATAATACCAATATGTCATAAATACGTATAATAAAAATTTCGATTAAACCGAAAAATTGGGTTGGTCGAATACTGCAGTGGCCAATCCAAATATGAGCACATTATTATCTAAGACCCCGTGTAGGGTTTTTATGATATTTCAATTTAAAAGCAATAGTTATGAGCATTATAACATTTTTTTTTCGTCGTCGTCGATAGAACATAATAAGTGCGAAGTTACGGATTTTCAATGTTGTGATATTCTTTTGTAAAATATAGTGTTGACACTGGCAAGTCTGTACTTCATATTATACCAACGCATATAACTGTTAATTAGTATAAGTGTATAATACATTAATATGACGTAAATTATGGTAATCAATTGTTTTGAAGTAACGGACAAATATTATGATTTATGATTTATGGAGTGTAGGCAATTTATATCATATACGATTTTATCATATAACGATCATGCGGAATCGCAAGTGGTTTAGTTGTCGAGTTCTGTCTGGTCCATTATAGCATAAAGCAAAATATGCATTTTGTGAATTAATATTTTTGAAGTTTTTTTTCGTTTAAAACTATATTTTTTTGATATAACGATTTCAACAAACGGTACCCTTGTGTGATTAAATAAAATATCCGTTGTTTTAGTTAATGCAATTTTCGTTCTCACCTTATCCTCCTCGCCTCGGGTCCGTGTCTCGAGTACACACTTTGGAAGTTTTTGATTATTCACGATGGCACGTAACTTCTATAGGCGGATAGGTATTACAGTTTCACAACGATGTGATTTATTTCGTTTTGTTTCGGGCCACGCTCTATGTATATATTATAAGTGCCTACTGCTCAAACAGCCAAAGTGCTCTAAAAGTTTTATGTAACCACTCGATTGATTGGACGTGCTCGATGGTAGGCTATAGGTAAGTACTTCAAAAATGCAGTCTATAAATGCATAGCGAGTTAACTGCAGTGTATAATGTAATATGTGTTCAGCCTAAACGTGTAGATTTTCTCGGTCGGGAATCAAAGATGTTTTTAATAGATAAAAACATCAAAGCAAATCAACAGACCTCCAACGGAGGCGATTTTTAGCTGACAGCGTGCACGATATAATAATATAATATAATATTATTAACTGTAATGCTGTATAGGTAGGTACCTAATATAATATATTATTGTCGGTTGTCACTTGTACCGGGTGGCACGTGATCCATTTAAACGCAAGACTCATTCGTTATTAAAAATAAAAATATAAAGTTCATTTTTACAAAGTTTTACTTTTTTTTCAACGTGTATTTCTAGTTCCTGAATCCGGAGCAGAATATCTTTTGGAGTATTTCGATCTATACAAATAAATTTCCGACAAATATAGTTTATAGGTTATAACTTATAAGTACCTATTTAAAGTGTGCGAGAGGAGCAGTGGAGTAACTCCTCTTCACTAATCAAAACTAAAATATGACGTAATAACTCACAAAGTCATACATTTCTAGTCCAAAGTTCGATTTACCATAAAATTTATTGAGACGTTAAAAATAGGTGAAATTTTGATATTTTTTAGGGAAAATATTCGAGAAATATTTTCAAAAACGATTTTAAAATAATGCGAGTGTCTTACGTTAAATAGATATATCCACCGGCTGTACATACGAGGTAAGTGACCAATTACGGTTAGGGATTTGTTAATAAAAAATGATAATTATGTCGTGTCAAGAACTTTTTTTTATGCACATTATGTACCTGGATGTTCACAATATAAACATTAAAACTTAATTAAATCGTTGGGTGTTAATGTAAGTGGCCCTTCATGTTTTTTTTTTTTTTGATTGCTTTTACAAAGCGATGATTTTCAATTACATTAAAAGCAAGAAATAGTGGGTAGGTATCAGTTTAAATTAGTATTCCAAAATCCCAATAATACTACACTGTTAATATAAATAATATAAAACGAAAATATAGTATTAAAGTGTATTGCAAGAAGAGAGCAACCGAAACGAACCACTCAATCGTGGTGATTTGCAGACTTCGACAACAGCTATATCTATATATAATAGTGTCGAACTCGGTCAAACTCGGTCGCAGATATTTGTTGTTTTAATCACTGTACGAATGGTCGCTATGATATAATTGTTGCGCAATTATTATTATATTATTATATTAATGCGAGTAATGCGACCGATTATATTCGCCGATTGATATTATTATTGCAATGTCGCTATGTTTGATTTTGTCGGAGACAATTAATTGCTTACTATCGATCAATCGTCCTGTATATTGACAATAATTACGATATTATTTATTAGTACCGGTATTGTATTTTACGTACCTATATATATATATATGCCGTGTATATATTAAAATTTGCGTCTGAGTTCAGTCATATTATCGCCGATAGGCACGAGCGATCCGCGTGCTTCGTATCGATGATAATAAAATTGTCATCATTGGCGTACACCATTTATATATCCTTTTTGTCGAGAAGAAAATATCATATATAATAGTTCGAAACTGCAGCGGGAAAACCAATCGTTTTATTCGGTAACATGTTACCTACCCTAAATCATAGTTTATTATAATATTATATAAGTTTTCGTCGTGTGCGAAGCGATACACGAGCGACTGTTTTCGATAGTATAATTATTATTATTGTCATAGAATAGCTAGGTACCTTTTGCTGCGAATACGGAGTGTAATGGAAAACGCTTTACCCTGCCTACTCATTCGAGGCGTTTAAAGATTTTTTAAGACTTAATTTTTTCATGTTGTCGAATAATGTAATACTATATGTTGTATAATCACGGCCAGATTTAGAGGGAGGAGCAAAAATGGGCCGCAGCCAAGGGGCCTCACAATGTTGGCCTCCCTGCAGTTTTGTATACAATTATTCAACGGAATACGGAATAAATAATTTCATTTAAGATCGCGCAAGTAAAATGATGGATATTTTTGTATTTTACGTATTAACTATTGTAATACTCTGTGATATTATAAGATAACTCGATTTTCAAAATGCAATTGATGATTTTGCGGGAATTAAATCAAGAATAAAGTTTTAGGTTAAATTCCTCAACTATGAAGTACTTGGCATAATTATTTTTTCATTAATTTATTGATTAACACTGATGAATTATGGTATTTAAACATGCTTGTTAAATTTATATTTTTGTGTAAATATAATTTATATTGATTTTATATTTTAATATTAAGTAAATTAACGAGTAGGAAGTTGTAAGATATTAAACCTTGATGAATAATCAAAAAATGTAGATTGTCCTTTTAATTTATTCTGTTAATATATTCCACCCAAAAAGCCACTCACATATAGGTACTTAAGTCCATCCCCGAATATAATATACTACCTGTAATAGGACTTAGGAGGTTACGAGTTACACAGACCTGTGTAGGGCAAGGTGATAGAACTGCAAAACATGAATTGTAAATCGCTGGGAAATACGTTTCTTCGTTTAATATATCGACTGTCTGCCCACCGCGATCGTATTTATGGGGCAGGTGGTTTACATGCAGGTTCAACCCACTCCCCATCAAACTAAAAATATAATCGGTTTATCCGTATACTTAGTGCTTATTTGTTTTTTAAAACTTTCGATCATAAAACATCTACCCCCCCTAATAAAATAATATCATCGGTCGTCGTGTGTACAAAACATTGTGTGCAGTGCGTGTATTCACACAATATTAATTATTATGTTATCATTGTCATGATTGTTATCATTACAGCCTGCCGTGGCGACTTGTAATAATTTTTCTCATTTTCCGACGATGTCACTCACTTATCGCTGCGGTGGTTCCATATATTCCACCCCCACCCCCATTCCCCCACACTCACACACACGGCAACACGCGCACACCGTACTTTGTATTAAATAGACGAACACAATGCATTTGTCCTTCTGAAGCAGCGCAGGTCATATAGGCAGCTGCGTGGACGGGGAAGGTGGTTAGGCCACAACCCCCCTTCGAAACGTCTTCATTCGTGAAAACGCATTTTTACAAACCGTCCCTCTCGTCTATTGCAATCAACTGCAGTAGGTAGTATGTAATTTCGAAAAAAAAATATTATTAGCACAAACCCCACCGAATAAAAAAAATCTTTTGTGCTGCAGGTCGTAGGAGTGTCGTGGGCTTAACTGCACCGTGCTCGGACCGGAAACGTCGATTATTGTTGCTGCGAAAATAATAAGGACTTGACGACAGGAAAATTTTCGAGTGATAGAGGAGAGAGGGTCGAATCCCAATAAATAATATCCCACCGAAGTTTCTCAGTTAGCGTTGCGCGTATGATGTATATTATTATTATTATTATTATTATTATTAATTACAAGTCCGCGTGAACAAACTAAACCATCTATTACCATTAAGGTCCGTGTAAAAATTATGGAAATTTATGTAAATGCTCGTCGTTTATCCACATTATTATATAGGTATTATTATGGTGACGGAGCCGACGACGACGATGCTCACCCGTGTTTAGATTTCGTGCGTTTTGTTCGTGGCGACGAGGACCGCGAAGGGATTATACTCCGGGGCTTATTTTACTGCTGTGTCGAATCGTTCCGAGACCAGAAGAGAAATGTTTTTTTATTCGCCCTCAGTTTTAAGTCGATATTGTAGGCACAAGCAAAAAATCGATCATCTCGCTCACTCGATCGTATAATACATATGGCAGCAATATTGTGTTCACCGAGATAAAACAGAAAAACAAAAATATCATGACAACTACCTATCAATATAGACTACATTAGAGCTATTCGTTGCAAAATAGTATCTGTGCTTGCACTAAAATACGCATTTAAATATTATAACATACATAACCTAATATTATTATTAATAAAACCATTATGTATCGTAACGACTAACGACAGCTATAAATAATTATTTTTTAGAGTTCGACTTATTTTTCACTATTAAAAAACATTTCTAGTCTCTAGGAATTTTTTTATTGAATTATTTACACAAATGCTTGCCACGTGCGTTGTCTGACGAAACTAAAATCCGGCGGTACAACTTGACTTTGCTCAGGAAAAATGTAACAATTATAATACACAGGCGTGTAAATCAGTTTAAGTGATCAATAACTTGATTTCTTATATTATGAGCAAACCGATGTACCTTCGGCCTCGAAAATGTCCAAGATAATAAGGAAACAACCAAGATTTTTATCACTGTAGACTGTAGAGTCAGTGGTTCCGTATCGAAATGTTTTTACAACAAATATTCGAATTTTTGAATACTCGCGGAGTAGCCTCAGTATACACATTTAAACATTTCCTCTACGAAGTTTACTACTATAGTAACAGATATCAGTATCCTGATATTATGTTCTTGCTACAACTATATTAATTTTCATCACGGGTCGTAGAAAAATATAACTTCCTGAAATAAGTTTACTACAGTAGCGGGTTTAGTGGTAATTTTTTTGGATGATGCGACTTTTGTATCACCCCGGCTGTCAATGACAACTGATTGATATGTGTTTTGATGTTGAACTTGCGGGTTGACCATAACACCAGTCTATACCGCATCTATTTTTTAGATTTTCATAGGCGATGAAAATCGAGCCTCGCGATGATCATTGCGCGTGCGCAGTTCTACTTTTTACCAGTTGCGTGCATACGCTCGTGTGTGTAATTTATGTATTCAAGTACAAACAGATGACGTTGAAAAAGACAGTGTCCATCCGACGACGTCATCGGAGCATTGCCATCGGCCGAAATGCCTGCAGCGTTTGTTTACGTAACAATTATTTCGTGTAATTCTCATCGGCTTATTGTTATTTTTGGTAATAAACACGGAATTACATATTATTATCTACAATATACCGTGTGTTCCTAAATTCATCAGATTGGTCATCCGTTGGATTTTACTGTTCCTATAATTACAGCAGTTGTCGAAAATACCGACTTAAAAAAATATTTATAACCTTCGCTATCGTCTGTTGCGATCCAGTAACCACAAATAGGTAATATAGTACATGAAATATAAGATAATATAATATTATTACATACTATATATAGGGCATAGACATTACCTGGCACCGTCCAATTTATACATCTATGACCTATATATTAAAATAACATTTTAAAATACCTTCAGAAAATTAATTCTGGAAAATGGTCTTTGGAGAATACGGATTCGGGATTTTAGTATTCGTGAAATGATCCTTTGGGAAAACGGTCATTCGGGAAAACGTATAGGTACTAGGTAGGTATGTCCTTTATATTGTATTCATGTATTATTTATCATATTATTGCTCATACGAACGATATCGTTTGTATTATCTTTGTTTACTTATGATTATAATTATTGCGTCTGTGGTCTGCCATTTTGGAACTTTGATAAACAAAGTATAAGCAATTTATCTATTTTTGTTTTTTCCTGCATAATATTTTCTTCTAGACGTGTGCCCGAGAAATATTACCGCAAAAGGGCCACCGATTTCGTTTTTTCCACTTTCGGTAATATTATATTATATTACGGTTTACCATACACATACACACGATACGTCATATTATTTTGTAACTTGTCGGCCGGCAACTGTAGCTTTGTAGAATACGCACGTTAGCGTGCATAAATGTGTGTGTGTGTGTGTGTGTGTGTGTGTGTGTGTGTGTGTGTGTGTGTGTGTGTGTGTGTGTGTGTGTGTTACAGGACTTACTGCGCTTACACGTTCAGCAGACTCTCCTCAAACGCCGCTGGCCAATATCCAATTCAAAGTTTAATAAAGCGTCGTTACCTGCAGCAGACTATACAACTACTACAGTAGGTACACTATAATATATTATGTATAATAGTATTATAATAAACATAATATTATTATAACACGACACACACGCTGGCTCAGTGGCTCGTAACAATATATCATATTATACTATAACAAAACGTTACAACACAGTTATAGAAGCACCGAACAGGACCTATGGGTAGGTAGTAGCCTATTTCTAGTAGGCACATAAGGAGTGATTGTACGCAGGACACACGTACACTAAAACTTGTAATAATAATTAATAAGACTTTATTCTGGTCGAAACGACGAGTGGTTTTTTTTTTATTCTAGTGCGGTCCTGCAGCAGCCAGCAGGGTTCGAGCATCCGAATATAATATTTTACAGAAATCTCCCCCCCCTCCCCCAGCTAATATACAGCTATATAAAATATATTTTTACGGTCATAAAATAAATCTTTTATCATTTCATAAAATAGCAGGGTATAATGATTAGTATGCTATTAGTAGTATATAACTGGTACCTACCTATCGGACTAATCGGCTAGCAAAATAAAAACCATTATTCAAAAGATATTCCAAAACCATCCCCATTCTACCGATGGGAATAATGACCAAATAATAAAATCATATTATCATATAGTTCGGTATATATGTTTACTATAATAGGTTGACCTACCTTGCACTGCTGCAAGTCAAGTCTGCATATACGTTGCACTGATCAAAATCAAAACTTTTTTGCACAAATATTTAACACGAATGTGCATGCATTTTCACGACCAAAATTAGAAGTTTGCATGACATTTGTTTTACCACGAAACTAAAAATCAACGGGAGAGGCTGACGTAACGTTTCTCCAGCCTGGGCCAGATAAAAAATTAAGTTATTCATAATTTGATTACACCAATAATTAGTACGTAATTAGCATGAATTTGCACTGTCAAAACTATAATTATTGATTTTGAACTAAACAATATACACAGTTAGAAATCTGACGTTGATTCAACACGCGTTGGTGTCAATGTCATACACAGTTGTGTGTTGATTTTGAGCTGGGAGGAGCTTGGTGTTGAATTCACATTAAGCGATAGTTAAAATAACTACTACTCGTTGCTATAGTAAGACTCATGCCTCATAGTGATTAGTGGTGAATACAACATCAGTTGATATTAAGACAACTACAAACTGTGTATATCTTAACAAATAAAATTATGTAGATATGATATTTAATATATTTAGTACAACATTACAGCAGTTTTAAATTAACTTTTATTTGAGGGTAGGTTGAATATTGGTTATTGTTATCTCAACTTAAGTTACTGATATTTTGTTAAAGTTTGTAAAGATGTTGAATTAACTAATGGTATTCTTAAAACTACTTAATGTAATGTTAAAAAATGTTAGACAAGCAAAAAAAATATTTCGGCGTGTAACAAATTCCATCTGCCCTAGGTGGGATTCGAAACCACTACCTACGGGTTTTTTTAACAATCTACCTAACGCCTAATACCACTAGCCTACCACCTACAATGATATGGATGACATTTAAGTGGGTATATAACTGTCGCATAAAATATAGAAAAAAAATATCTTAATATGCTTTTTATGGAATAAAATGCAAAGTTCTTGACTTTATTTACATACTTTATGTCTACCAATAAACTATAAATATCATAAATGAAAAATAATAATAATTTATAAACATTAATATCAGTAGAAATTAACCGATTAACCGTTGGTAAATCTATATTTATATTCAAAATAACATTATACAGTCCGGCCCACGAGAGTCTATACTACTAGATTCCCACTATTCGGCAACATGCCGATGCGCAGCGACGGACGCGTTTTTACGTATGTATGGACTCTCGTGGCCCGGAGTATACATGAGTGTATTTTTAATCATATATACTATAATGTAGAAATAAATAATAATGTATTTAATTCAACAATAAACTGATGTTATTTTAACAATAAAATAGTGGATAATGTAATATTCAATGATTCATTGTTAATTTAACTCCTATACTGAATGCTGAATTGAGTAAACGTATGGTGTTAAACCATGTGTATTTCATTCTACAGACATAGTTGTTATTTTAACACTCCAAAGTATATAATTTACAATTTAACTGATTGACAAATTCAGTAAAGTGTTAAAACAACTACAGATTTCTAACTGTGTATATGGAGAAAATATTTGACTTAAAATTTTACAAACTATAGAGGTTTAACTGGTACGATAAATTGTACGTATTTATTGATTGAATACCTATACAATATGTTATAATTATTGTAATTCTAAATAGCAGTAATCCTATTTATTTATAACGACATTTTTATTTATTGGCATAGGCGCAATTTCAATAAAAAAACTGAGGGTACTTAAGCTCTGCGTTTTCTAGTAATTAGAATAAAATTATTTACAACGAATATTATCTACATATTTCTTCCTCTAATAATAATTAACCAGTTGGTGGTTATTGAAGTCTTCAATAAAATATGGTATATATTTAATAAAGATTAATTTAGGGGATGGGGGCAAAGCCCTCCACAGCTTTGTATTTTGAAAATTATCTGGATCCGCCCCATGAAAAATTCCAAAATACGCCACTGATTGAAGAACATTTAAATCAAGTATAATACAATTATAAAACATATAAGATATAATACTTTTCCTAAAAAAACCAAGTCATCTATATCGCTCATAATGTCAGCTGTATTATTAATTAATTAATAAATAAATTGTATTATATCTATGAATTCATCATTATCAAGTAAAAATATGATAATATCTCTCGTCTATGGCAATTAGCAGCCGTTGCGTGAGACGTAGACGGTGGTAACGATTCTGAAATTTCAATAAGCAGACTGAGCACGAACAAAAAAATGTTGCGTTCCGTTCGGTTTTATTTTTTATAAATCACGATATTAATATAGTTCAAAGCTGTGACGTNTGTTATTTTAACACTCCAAAGTATATAATTTACAATTTAACTGATTGACAAATTCAGTAAAGTGTTAAAACAACTACAGATTTCTAACTGTGTATGTTAAAAGGTATTTATGATTGAAATTACTATTAAAGAGATCTTCAGGCATAGCAAAAACAGATTTTACTGCAATAGCAAATCGTAATGAATATATAAAATATTATTTAGGTATTTAGGAATAACTTACAGATATTCAACAATAATTATTTAATAAACATATACTACCTATTAAAAAAGTTTTACGTGGGGTCAAATATAGTGGCAAACCTTTTACATCAGTAAGAGATAATAGATATTCTATAATTGGTAAAATTATATTTTTCATATTTTCAATACTCCCTCTGTATAGTGGTTTTTTGAAACCTTTCCCAAAAGGATTTCGAGTCTTCAAAAAATCAAGCAATCTATCAATTGCGCGAATGAAGTGTATTGCTTCTTTGCCTGTATGGAAAATATTAAATGATACTGTTAATTAAGTTAATATTAATAGAACCTAATAAACTTTATATAAGTGTATTTTTTTTATATTTTTATTCGATAACAATTATAAATTACAATTTATAAAATTATTATCCTTTAAATTTTGAAAAAACTCGAGGGCATCAGCTATTGATGAGCTTAATGTTTGCGCAGCTAATTTTACTTTCATTATATTTTTCTACCAGTCCAAATGTGTAGCAGTAAGCTTATTAGCCAAGTTGAATCCAATATTTTCTTTTGCTATGTGAGTAAGCAAGCAATAAGCATAAAAGCAATATTATAAAAGAGTGCAGAAATCACAGTAAATTATAAAAATTACTATATTAATGATGGATAATACATTAATACTTATTTAGTTATAGGTGTCTGAAAAATATAAAATTACCCTTGTGCAAATTTTGGATATGTTTCCAGTTAATTTCACAATTATCATTGGTTTTGAACACTTGATATGTAGCCAAAGCATTTCGAGCCAATTTTAGATTGTGGCACGCGTCAAGTATATAATATATCTAAATAACAAAAAAAAATGTACTCTATACTACACTACATATAATAATAATAATATTTTAATTAATAAATTATCAACTTTTTGTTCAACTCCTGGTATAGTGAAATATTCGATTACTTCAGAATACACTCCACTCATTTGACAACCCAATTTTGACATTGTTGATATATTGGTTGAGGTACCATCACAAGTAACCGCCCTCACACACAAACCTATGTCATTTACCATAGTTATAGCTGTAGTCACTAAACCTGCTTGAATAGTAGCAGTGCTTTTTGCTTGTAAAAAATAACCAATTGGGATTTTCCATTTTGGCAGACTAGCATAAACATTAAGGCCTCAGTGGCAGGTGTCTCTTGAGATTCAGCATGAATACCACCAAAGTCACAGAACCTACAAATTTGTCATTGTGGTGATCATAAATTATTTTTTTTCTAATTGCCATGGCATCAAAAATTAATGTGCAGTCGCGGTCTTCAGGTTTCACACTTTTCAAGTAGTTGAATACTTCTTGAAAGAATCCTGAATCCTGAATCCTGAATCCCTGGATCTGCATTGACAGATGATGTCCAATTTGTAATTGATGAAGGATGTGTTAAATTTAATATTGTACTATACGATTAAAAAATAAATTGTGAGCGCTTTGGTTTAGGTTTTAAACCACTCTATAGACTATAGTATTAATAAATTAATTAAAAACTAGGTATGTGTACAAAAATTCAATGCAGCAGTATGCTTTGAGGTTCTATAATATTAAAGTGCCTATCTATTATATAAAATAAATTTAATAACCGGCAATAATTGTTTGCTTTTGGCGAATAATAATGCAAAGTTAAAGCGAATTCCTTCGTTTCCTGTGTGTATCTTCTACCTGTTGATTTATTGTGATTTTTTGATTCATTATTAAACAACTCCAAAACATTACCTAGGTACCAAAATGGGCAAAATAATAATTCAAAAAAAGCAATTTACCAAGCTAAGCATAAAAAAAAAAATCAAAACTATAAAAACTTAAATTATAGGTAGGTACCATTAAAATTATTTATAATAATATTTTGTTGCTTAGAATCAATATGACCATCATTTTTCAAATTGTTGACCAAATCTTCTAAATTATCTACTTTTTTTGTGTCGTGCGTAACTTTTGATGGAGATATTTAATTTTCCTTTTTAATTTTAATTCACTGGTATATGAATCAGATGTTTGTACTTCTTTATCACAATAATTAGAGTTTTCAGCTAAATTTTCAGCTATGGAACTATTTGAACCACAAATGGGTTCAACTGGTTCAAGAATAGGTTCACAAATAGGTTCAAGAATGGGTTCGTCTAAAATGTTATAACTGATAATATATATTATTGCAACATTAATAAATTAGTTATTATTACATTGTTGCATTTTTCTTTAAAATTTTATGTCATAAAAAAAGTATCCATACGCATAGGCGTAAAAAAGAGGAGGGACTAGTGAGGCTCCCTAGCCTAAGGCCCCTCCCTAAAAAAAAATATTCAGACAAAACTTATCAAGCAATCAATAAATTATTAAAATACAAAATTTTTTATATAGTCCTCCCCTAAGTCAAAAACAGTATTAAGCCTATGCCCATAGGTACGTAAATCAAATTCAGAATTTAATTTAATGTATCTTGAAATACACTGGTACTTACCAATACGCAATTGATTTCTCTGAGTTGGTAATTTTCTTATTTTTATGGGTTTAGTTTGTAAATAAGGTGGAAAAGCCTTAAAAATAGATTGCACAGAATCAATTTTGAACAATGGTCTATCAGAATCAGGTCTATGTACATAATATTCTTCAGTAAAATGTTCGCAACAAACTCTACTCCTCTTTTCATCTTTTTATCATTCAACTGGTTTATAGGAAGCCCTTTCCTATTATCTCTTACAGTTCCACAACCATAAACTTTATTTTTAAGCAAATCTTCCATGAGGTCAAGAGAAGTGAAAAAATTATCAAAAAAAACTCTGTGGTACTTTCCTTGTATTTTATTGGTAAGAGTTAGTATTACACGTTTTCCCAAAGAACTTTCAACACAATCTGTTTTCCCAGTATATATTTCAAACCCACTTATAGACCCAGTTTGATCAGCTCGTACTCGAATCTTGTATCCTCTTTTTATGGGCTTCATTGGCATGAATTGTTTCATAGTACTGCGCCCCTTGAACTTTATCATGCTTTCATCGATGGATTGAAACTCATTTGGGTTCATACATTGTAAAAAAGTTTTGGAAAGATGATCAAGGTAAGGCCTTACTTTATACAACTTGTCATAATTTTGTTCATGACGACGGGGTTCCAAATTATAAAATACATATAAAATACCTCTAAAATATCTGTAATGTCTTCTTCGAAGTCAGATTCATCTCCTAAGATTGATTCTTGATCACTTGGTATAGATTCAAATAGTTCAAACAGGTCATCATGTGTAAGCTGGTCAACATAAGCGGAGCCAGAAATGTTGTTCAGCATATGCAGAATCTAAATCGGCCCACCACTAGTAAGGGAGTAGAATGGGGAGGGGGAGCTAATTTATAAAATCCAAAAATGTTTTTAATAGTCATTTTATATTTAATAATAATTAAGATTGAAGTATGTAATAAAAATATTATAACTACATTACTTATGTCATTACTAATAGTAAAAATAAAAAAAATACATACATACCTATTGATAATATTAACGTAAAGAAACGTTAATCAAAATTATTATAATGTAGCGAGCTGTGACTTTGTTAAAATATTATAAATAACCTGGACAAGAACTCTATATATATATAATAGTTGAGGGAGGCCTACAAAGCGCCTATTCATTATGATAAATTGCGCGTGGCCTCGAAACGTATATGTTCATAGATATATAACTACTTATATGAATATTATTAAAATAGTTCACACTAAAAAGTGTTGTGTTGCCTCTGTAGAGATGACAACGACCAGATAAGCAAGGGACATCCGGCATGTGCAGCGCGTGGACGCCCACGGTATGACCTTATATGGTAAAGTAGTAGGATTATAGGCAGGGATATGATCCAAGTATAGCCATTATAAAAACGTCTCACGAATAGGCTTCGGCAGACGGACCAGCGCCACCGAACCAGGCGAACTAACATCAACGAAGAGCTAGGAGCTAGGATATTAAGTCACATCTCGCTAGTCTTCATTATTTTAAATAGTCATTTGGACTTAGTAAATTTATTGTGTTTTGTGTTAATTAAATAAAAAGTATTCAAATTATAAAGAAAAGTCAAACTCTTGTTCATTTATTTCCAACACCATCAAACGAGCGTAGTCAGATTGTTACAATAATGACATTCGTCTCTTAAAATCTACCGCTATTTTAAAATCGTCTATAACAGCATCAGCATCAACATTAACTGCCATTTCTTGCTCAGTGTCAATACCATCAAAGCATTCAATCTTTCTTGCTTCATGGTAGATCTTAATTTGGATTTGACTAGGGTCAATTTAGAGAAAGACCTCTCACAAGTACAACTTGTTACTGGGATCACTAAAAACTTTTGAATTACATTAAAAAATTGGTTAAAGTATTTATAATGGTCATTAGACTTCAGCCAAATTAACCATTCATGGATTTTACTTTTATTACTGAAACTGTCTTTATTAGGAATCGTAGAATTATTTTTTATTAGCATTACTTCTATTTCTAGTTTTTCACTATCACATTGAAACGTTTTTGATAGATATGATAGGTCTGTTTGGGATATATCCATATTTAGTAAACTATCAACTGCATGTATAGCTTGTATAGTGTCCTGGCTAAATCGTTCATCAATACTATGAACCATCACGTCTATCATTGGATAAAAGGCTGTTATTCTAAGTTCCGATTCTTTAGTTTCTTGAACAAATTGTGTTTTGTTACTGTCTATGTGAGAAGAGATTTGTCTTTTATTAATTAAAGGAATTGGAACATCCAATTCTTTACATATAGATACACTTGTATCAAATATTTTTTAAAAATATTCTTCTGTTCTCATATCTAATAATGTTAAACGAAGAGCTTTTACATTTGCCATACCTGAAAGTAAATCATAATTTTCTGTTTGAAGCATTTTACTAACTTTATTTATCAATTGTAAAACTGGTTGCATTATTTCTAATCCTAATATAAAATTGAAACTCTTTATTTGAAATAGAAGACCACGTCCTTTTGCACATACATCAGTAGCTGAAGTAGAAGAAATTATTTCTTCTATTGCTGATATAAGGGCTAAGTAATTATGCTTTAGTGATGCAACGGCTTCTGCTCTACATGCCCATCTTGTAGTAGATAACGATTTCATTGTTTTCAATTGTATGTTAGTATCTTTTGATATTTTTTCTAAAATAGCATGTCTTACAGCGCTTCCTTCTATAAATGAATAACACAGTTGAACAACTCCGAAAAAATCAAATATCATTGGTATATTTCTCCTAGTAGTACAAGCATCTACTAAAACCAAGTTGAGGCAGTGAGCATAACAGTGTACATACATGATTCTTGAATTTTCTTCTTTACATTTAGTTTGAACTCCCGAAATACATCCTGCCATCGTGGAAGCACCATCAAAACATATAGACACCACATCATCCCAATTAAGATTATAGGTAGACATGATTTCTGACAACTCTGAAAATATGGCATTAGAATTAACACTTAATAGTCGCTTAAGACAAATAAAACGTTCAACTGGCACAAATAAGTCCATATCAAAATATCGTACAACCACAGACATCTGTTCATGATGACCTACGTCAGTTGTATCATCTGAAATTATTGATATAGGTTTGTTACAAATGTGTGATGTTATTGTTCTTTGTACAACATTTAAGATACTCTGTAAAATCTCGTTTTGAATTTGATGACTCAGATAAGTAACATTTTTTGGGGCGTCTTCTAAATATTTTTTCATAAGAGGATCATGTCTTGACATCAGGTTAACAATTTCTAAAAATAATCCTTTCTCATTACTGAATTGTGACTCATCATGTCCTCGTAAAGCGCGGCCTCCTTTTACAATGGTTATAATAACGTCTATAAGTTTTTTTAGAAATATTCTATTCTTTTGTCTCTTTTCTTCTCTTTGACTTAGTTTTAATTTTTTTTCATTTTCTAGTATGATATCAATTGGATTATTTTTTAAATATTCAGACATTGAAAACATACTGGCTATGTGTGTTTCACTTGTTTGATGAGCACAACATTTCTGTGGTCCTATATTCCAATTAGTGAATCCTTTTTTTTTAATGAATGCTAGATCACTATGTCCTCTTTTGGATGTTGATTGAAGTGCGAAACAGCGACAAGGGAAACAAAATGCAGCATCCAATGTTTGACTATACTCTAACCAGTTATAATCGTGATACCATTTTGAATGAAAACTTCTTTTAGAAGTACCTACTGTTTTTCGAAGAAATTGTATATTCATTGGCTGATAAGGTCCTTTCTTAATCCTTTCCATTTTTTCAAGTCTATTAGACGGCAATGGTATCACTGGATCCATGGGATCAGTTATTTTATTTTTACTGTCATCATGTGGTACATAAGTCTAAAAATAAGAAATCTGTATTCTTTTAATTTATCATAATTAATATATGTTGATCCCACTAAATAATAATGACAAAGAAAGCAACATTTAAACATGCACTTAACTATGCTTTACTTCTACCTAAATACATTATATATTTTATACTACACCAACTAAAGTATAATATAGGTATGAATAAACTTACTTTTTATCTTCAAAATAAATATTTATTTTTGTTTCAAATATACTAAAACATTCATTGCTGATTTCAAATGAGTAACTATAAATAGCTAAACACAGTTATTTAGTAATACAAGACGTTATGATTAATTATTAATATAAATTTAATCCTAAGACATAAATAAATTTTTATAAGTAATAGGTATTTTAAATTACACAAGCAGCAATTGTCCACTTAAATAAAGTATTTTAAGACATTGACATATAAACAACTATAATAATGTATATTTTTGTTATTTATAAAACACAATTCACATAGGTATTAGGTATATATAGTTAATTTGTTAGTAAGTAATAAGACTTTGGTATTTATTGTTTCTAAATATATTTACTTCATTTATATTGCTTTGTTGAGTATTCATTACAAATGGTATACTTGGTTGACATGGGATATTACTTGTAGCCAGGATTTTTCAAGGGGGGGGGGGGGTTTAAGTAAAAATTAAACTTAGTTTTTTACAGTTTTCGTTATATTTGTTGCCCAATTGAACTATTCAAAAACAAAGTTCAGTTGTGAACTTGTGAAATGTGAATGTACAATATTTTATAATTAAAATATATTATGAACACCATCAAATCCTAATAATATTATGAACATAACTAGGTATAATATTTACTATGATCTTTTTCCCAAATTTTTAAAAGAAGTTCAGCTCGTTTATTTGAGTCAATCTACAATAAATTGGATTGTAATTGAAATATTAATTTGAACTCAATTAACTACTTAAAACAAAAGTTGTAAAAATAAAGCAAATCAATTAAACTAAATATAACTAAAATCAAATCAAATCCAAAGCTTAAATGCAATTATTTAGCTACATTGTAAATGTTATTATTTATTTATACCAAAAGCAGTCTACAACTAATTGTAGAAATCTTTTTTAACAGATTAATTTCATACATAATATAAGTTGAAAGTTATAAAATTACATTTACCCCAGTACTTACTATTGTCTATTGATGTAAATTTATATTTTATTTATTGTATATAATATTCTATATTATTACCTATTGGTAATTAATACACACAAACAATTAACACAGGACACAAACACAAATAACAATAATACAAATAGATAATAATTATAGTTATAGTTAAAACAGTCATAATAACATATACATAATGTAAAAAACTAATTATAATTACTTACAGTCTTAGCAATTTTAGTGGTAACATCTTCACCATCTTCCACAGAACGTTTGTCTTTGTCTTTATCAGTGTTAATCTAAAATATAATAATCGACATACTTAACATAATTTCATGTTACTTTTCTGTATGGATTATATTATTTGTTGGACAAATAATAGAAATAAGTATTACTTAACTCACCACATCAATTTTTGATGATGATTGAGATAATGCTGCATTTGTTTTTCTTATTAGAAATTTATCCACGACGGCAAACGTTAAATTGACAAATTAGAATTTTTTATTTTATTTTATTATATTCGTAAATTCGTTATTACAAATTTGCAGATTTTAATTTAACACACTATCAGTTATCACAGTATCACACAACCAAAAATAATAGATAACAATAGTCTTACTTTTGAATATCGTGATATAAATTATAAGCAAACCGCGGTTTAAGTGTATCTTAAACCGTGAAGCAAACAGTTTTATCAAAATATATTGTCATAATTCACAACCATAAATAATATCAAATAAAATATAATATTATTATAATTATTATCAATCAGAATATGATCTAAGAAGTAAGAACACAACAATACAAGTCGAATTTTATTATGTTTACACAACCGTCAACCGTTAATCATTACTTGATAATCAATATCATAATCATAAATAAGTACCTATGTCGCAAATCGGTAGCGCAGTGTTGCCACTGGCAACTTGCCAGTATGATATCCAAGGGGTGGCCATGAACATTAGATAATGCAGCGACAACGGTGTTCATTCAGTGCGACCACTTTTACGAATAAAAACTACTGTGTCCATGTCACATTAAAATAAATACACACATAATAATATTGTGTACACTCACATTGTAATATTGTATACTTTAATATATTTCAATTAATTAAAATAATTAGTGAAACACGAATACTTAATATAAATTATAGTTTAACAACTATTTTATTTTTGTTTTAGCTGTAATTATATTTTTAAAATTAAGTAGGTACATAGGTAGTACAGAGTAATAATAATCATATAATAGTAGGTATAACATAAAATAAAAATAAAAAATGAATATAATAAAATGTAGGAATATAGAAGGTATAGCATCCTCTTAATGTAAATATTTATAAAATTATTAATTATTGTCCTTTGAATAATACAAGTTTATTATACCAATTTCTTAGGGATTCTGTCTCAGATATTTTTTTAGATAAATAGTTAATTTGCAAATTAAAATATGAATTAATTATTGATTTCATTAATAATATAACATGGTTAGTTTCAGGTTCAAAATCAAAATTATGAGGTTTAATAGACTCAAATATTTTTGAATTAAACACAAAGAAATTTAAAGTTTTATTTACAACTAACAATTTACTGATTGGTTTGAAGCCAGATTGATATACTCTTATATTTTTTTCAGTCTGCATACACAGTTTAATTAAATCAGAACTTGGATAAGACAAGCCACCTTCATCCCTGAAATTGATTAAAGATTTTAAATAATTTTTTTTCTCTCCAAAAAGTGCATTAATACAGATGTCACATTTTATTTTAGTTGCTAACTGATGTGCAACAAAACCAGCTTTATAAATAATAGCTTCTTCAGAGAATGGCGATAAGGAATTAGCATTTGCTATATAGTCGTGGTCTTGTAAATGTAGTTTTTCTGTATCAAGTTCAACATCAATATTGCGTAGAAGACATGTGTCATTTATACAGTCCGTTGGTTCTTTCGTTTTAACGCTGGAAGTATTCAGTATGCTTATTTGGTCTTGAGGTATACAGTTTCCTAATCCGTCATCACGAATTGTAGCATGTATAATTAATTTGCGATAAGCTGAACGGAATTGACGTGCTGTGGGATTATTATTGTATCCTCCATGGGATCTAACTGCACCAAAAAAAAGTTCTAAATGATCCTGACTACATTTATAAATCGGTAAAAATTTTAATTTTTCTGGTATAATTAACTCTGAATATAATTGTAGTAGTGATTCAAAACAAATTAAAAAACCCAGAAAACCAGTTTTTCTATTTGACTCTATAACTAATTGTCCATCCAGAAATTTTAATGACTTGACATAAAATGAAAAGTTTTTTATAAATTCAACTATTTGTTGATAATTTTTTGAACATAATGCTTTTTTGTAACCAAAACCATTGAGTGATCTTGAATTCAATATATCAAATGCATCATTAAACAAATTTAAAAACTTAATTGTTGCTCCTGAGTTTTGAAAGTCTTCTAAATGTAAGATATTCTTACAAAAATTTAGTGCAGTGGCTACTGATCGGCTAAGTAATTGGGTGGCAAGCTTAACCTTCATTTTTTGTCTAGAAAAGAATACATGTTGTTTTTTTAATTTATTTGATAAATTTCAATTTTCTTTTTCTTGTAACATTAATAGTTTTTCAATAAATTCATAATCTATGATTTCATTATTATTATCTACAAATGTCCTTTTTTCTCCAAAACAATTTCTTACTAATTTTATCATATGTGAAGGATCAGGTAAAATTACAATAGGTTGTATGTTATTAATTGTAAAATTAGTTTTAAAATTATTAGGATCATAATATGATCCTAATAATTTTATGACATATTATGAGCAGCCAAGATTTTTTGTCATACCAATATTGGAAGAACATCCATCAAAAGTAACACTTACAACAACAACACCAGTTTTATAAACTAAGTCTAAGCATTGAGAAAGTAGATTAGATTTTTGTGTACTATCAAGATGTTTACAAAGAAAATATCCAACAGGTAGTTTCCATCTTTAGTTTATAGCTACAAGCATAAAAACAAGGCATTCATTTGCTATATCTAATTGATCACTATCTACATCAATACCAAAATTCACATATCCGTGATAATTACTACCATCCCATTCAATATGTTGGCGGATTGCCATTTCATCTTATACTAAAGCACAATATATTGTATGGTCAGCGTTTTTACATTTTAAAGTTAAAGTGTCAAGTGATTCTTTAGTAAAGCCGGGACTAGCTTCAGTGTTTGTATACCATTTGCTTAATGTCCTTGGGTGGGGTAAAATTGTATCAAATTCTTTGCGCACAAAATCATAAGCTTTACAAGAATGAAAATGAAGCGAAAGAGCAAAGCGTCTTAAATCTGCTGAATATTTGCGTGGAAGCTTTTTACCCAAATTTTTTTTATACAAATTACTAATTAAATAATTGTTTTTACCAAAACATTCAGAAAGAAGGTAAGCATTATCCTGATGTAAAAGATTATTGTCTTTTAAAACCGCAATTACATTCTTCAGCGAGGAAATTGACTTTTGTTGGCGTTGAACTTTTTGATTTAAATATTTGATTCTTTTATTTTTTAAATTGAGTTTATGAGCATAATTATTAATTTTTCGTTTTAAAATTAATCGTCCTGGTGAATCATTAATATCAGTCTGACATATATTATCTTTCTGATTATTCATTCTTGGTTTCTAGAAAAACAAGAACAGGAATCAAAAACAATTTTTATAATTTTTTCCCCATATATCTATACAGGTATACACACCATTTTATCTGGTTTTTTCACTGCAAAAGTATCAACATTATCTTTTGAAGAAATATCACTGTCTACACTGTCTACATTATCAAAATGAATTTGTTCAACTCCTTCTATATTCGATTCTACATCTGTTACCTAAATTATAAACAATAATTATAATATTAGGAATAATATCAAATATTAATAGAATACAGTAAAATATATATACAGTTAAACATTAAATTAACATAACGTTCCATTGATTGGTTACACTGATCTAATGGCATCAAAATTTCAGGATATGATGTCTTAGCCTGAAATATACTATTATATTATTATTTAACTAAAAACAAAACAAAGACGTTTTTACATACATTCTTAACTCTTTGTATCATTATTGTTGGGATAGCTAGTTTTTTTAAACGAACACTCCGTAAAAAACGATCAAAACAGTATTCTGTAAAATGAACAGAACACACTACACTCCTAGGTTTGACTTCTGATGAACATTGTTTTGCAAAGTTCAACCAAGCTGCTAATGTAGGATTCTCTTTTGGAAATCTAATACATAAAACAATTTTAAATTTTTTAATTGTTATTTTACATTGTATGTGTATGCTTGGATGTAATAAATAAATAGGTATATAACAATAATTATAATAGATATATTATAATACTTATTGTAATCTAATATCATTAAAATCATTTATCAAACAATGGCATACAAATTTCAATTTATTTAATGTATGTAGTTAACTTACTTATGAAAAGTTATGCCTTCGTTTTTTTCTTTGGCTACTTGCCACCTTCCACAAAAGCAACAACTCGGCATTTTAATTAAATTAATTATTAATTATATATTTATATTAATTATTTTAATTAAGAAATAGAAATGATTTCTAATATCAATTATTATCATTGAAATTTGTTGTCATGACAACAGCGCCATCTAACGGTATAGTTTATCGGATGCGGTGTTCGTGTGATAAATATCGCTGCATTATGCTTGTATAGCGTAATATACGTAGTGCCATCTCTATATTATTATTACTCTGAGATGATATCACAACAGTTAATTATTTATAAAAATCAATTTTTCGGTAGTTCTGTGGAAATCATATTGTTAATCCAATATTAAAAATGTATTATGTAACCTTTAAATTATAGCGGATTTTCGGGGCGATCAGGGCGTGCAGCTGCATGTATTATATTTATTTTCTCCGTAATAAACCCTTTTGATTCCATACTTTATATTCTGTAAATAAAAATCGAATTTATGTACTATCAGATAGTAATAATGTTTTTTTTTCTTTCAATTGCATTTGCTTTCATAGTTTATTGTTTTGTACTGTATCTATATTGATAGTATATTACTGTTTTTCGGAAAACTGTTGGATATCCGATGCCTCGTTTTTTTTTTCTTAGAAACCGATAGAATGATTGATTTTTATTCGTTGTTCTATTCTTAAAACCATATTCCGAACAAAAAGTTGTCATATTTAATGGATAATTACGACCCAAGTAAACCAAGAAACGTATTTTTTTCGTACTGAACTGTGAATCGTAAACTTTGAAGTGGTGTCCTTACATTTCTAAAAATAAACTTGTATTTACTGTATATGTCAAAGAAAGAAGTATTACTCTTATTAGTGTTGTAGCCCGAATTTATCGTTGGACACCATTCTGGATGTTTGTTATTGGCATAGCAAACTGGTTTGCAAAGCCAACAATTATGTTAATAATTTAACACACGTGATACATGCTACAGTGACAAATCTGGCATGTCCAAGTCGTATAGAAAGTGAATAGGATAATCCTAACAAAATATATCCGCAAAGCGTCAACCTGCTTATTGTCCAAATGTAGTCTTTGTAGTGATTTCAGCCATACATCTCTCTGTTTTTCGGATAAGTGTTGGATGTCCGATGCCCCATATTTTTTTTCTTGGAAACCGATAGAATGATTGATTTTTATTCATTGTTCTATTCTTAAAACCATATTCCGAACAAAGAGTTGTCATATTTAATGGATAATTACGACCCAAGTAAACCAAGAAACGTATATTTTTTGGTACTGAACCGTGAATCGTAAAAAAAATCAATTTTAAATGATTTACAATTAATGTTATTCATTATATCTTTTCTTTTATCGTATAGATACGATATTTGGTTTCGTATACTCAATTCACAGTTCTCGAGAATATATTTTGAGTATTCAAATTCACCAATTAAGTTTTTTTTCTCAATTAATAACACTTCTCTTTTCGCTTAGAAATTTGTTTTTTTTATTTTTTCCCTAATTCATTCATTTTATTATTAAAATTGTTTGTGGTCTTTGCCATTTCTTTGTCATTATCGAACCCCTGACGTTGAATTGCAGTCATTTGTTGCATGATGAAATGTATTGCATCCATTATCCTGTAAATTAATATAATTTACGTACTAACCATTAGTTAATAAAATATTAATTTTAAACAATTTTTAATGATTACATATTATCCATGAAACATTAAATTGTGAAAGCAAGGATTTTTTTTTAGTATTTTGATAAATAAAACATTTTATAACAGGTAGTAGATTCAGTAATTATGTGACACAGTGTGAAATAATAAAAAAACAAGTTTCTTTGCATGTAGTTTTGTTAAAACTTTCAGTAAATGATAATAATGACTATAATCATAAAAGTTTATATTTTAATTTTGAATGCTAGTTTTAAAACATTATTAAATTATAATTTAAGAGATAGTTAATATACAATACCACATACCTATAGTCATAGGCGTGTCTACGGGGGAGGCAGGGTGGGCACCGGCCTCCCCAGCGACGTTCTTGGCCTCTTGGATTATAATGGTGAAACCACGAATATAATAGAATATATTATAGATTATATTTATAAGTATAGTATATCCGTGGCTGAAGCAGTAATTGATCGATAAGAAATGTTATCAATGTCAATAAAGTTTTCGTCTATAGAT